>NC_137208.1:13706019-13742086 GCF_960531495.2 Zeus faber | reverse complement strand
CAAACAGCTATCAAACCACATTCCACATTCAAACATGTTTTTCCACAGTTGCAAGGAGGTTTACCCCCACTACCACCCACTGCATAGATAAATAACATACAGTACAGTAAATACTGAACTATGATATATTATGCTGACCCGTTATGATGTCAGCTACACTTTTGACGGTCTCCTAAGTCAACAGAATTCTTCATAAACATTAAAAAACAGTATCTATGTTATTTAATAGGGAAGGCTTGACACCAAGTTTTCATGTCCAATACCGCAACCTTGAGTATCTGCCATACCAATCCGATACTGATCTTTTTCCCTCTCTTAAACAACTAGGCTGTTAATGATACATTTGTCTGGATGCACTTTGTTTAATCTAGCTGTCTGTAAAGCATCATGCTCGAACTATGAAACAAATATTCTACTCCCCTAAAGGAAGAAATACGGAGCCCACAACGTGACTCAGTTTTGCAGAGCCAGAGTACCCATCTTCTCATTCAGCTTCTGCCCTTCTGGAACCTGAAACTTATATCTCTCTGTGAACGGAAACACAGGAGGTATGAAATCTGCCACTTCCACTGCTGTTCGAAACAGACAGTGCTGCGGTGCAAAACACACAATGCTGCTGTTTGAAACACACAATGCTGCTGCTGTTCTAAACACACAATGCCACTTATTAAAATACACAATGCATTTGCTAGCCGCAAAGACATTGGTCTATCGATCAGTTAAACCAGTTCAATGTAGAATTTCCATTTAAATGCTATCCTTGCCACAAATATCAATAATATGTTTTAATATTTGTTGTTTATTATAGGCATAATCATTAATATAAGCATTGAAACAGTGAAGCAGTGTCATTTATAGTACCCAAAAGGATTTATTTTTCTGCATGCAAACATCACTTAAAACACTGACTTTTTATTATATTTTATCTTTTATATTTTTCTAATTTCTTTAGTTTTCTATGCTCTATTTATTTTATGTAAGGCATTTTGAATTCTCTCTCTCTTTGTTCCGTGGAGGAGTATGCACTGGCTGTGATGCAGGTTGTGACACATGTCTCTTTATGGCGTGTCGCTCAAAGTTTAGTTAAACATTTACGTAGTAGTTGAGGCTAATGGTTTGGATTATACTTTTTCCTCCCGATAACCGATCCAGTGATTTTGGCCAGTATCAGACCAACTGACCATAAAGTGCTGTCTTACATACTGATCGGCATTTCTATCATTCAGCGGTTTAAGTCGATGGCTGGAGGCACTGAGATAGGGTCAGTCATGTGGAAAAGTGCAGCTGTAACAC
Organism: Zeus faber; assembly: GCF_960531495.2. Lineage (NCBI taxonomy): Eukaryota > Metazoa > Chordata > Actinopteri > Zeiformes > Zeidae > Zeus > Zeus faber. The sequence goes on along the minus strand of NC_137208.1, from coordinate 13,740,793 downwards.
ATTCAACAGCTATTCCTCACCCATCGGTGAAGATGGACCAAGGAAAGGAAAAATCACAAAAATCACTATCGGCACCAAGTCTGATGATCTCATAAGACGCTTGGAGCCTCAACAGGGGACGAGGAAGGGGTGTGGCTGCCCTGCGACACACCCCCTTCAAAATACTATGAATGCTTATAAATGTAACTAACTAAATTGAGAAAAGGGTGAAAGGTTAAAAAAAGGTAAGAACAATTTACTAAAAACACAAGATTCAAAATCAAACTAGATCCAGTCCCAGATGTGTGTCTCCTTTCCAAAAAGTTTGAAAATGAACGTGGTATCACAGTCCCTGCTCAGTCACTGCAGGGCGGTTGGTGGGAAATGGACTGGGCCAGTCACTTTTTAGAGGCTGCCTCCTCAATTATCATCATATCATATCACTGCCATAAACCATACATTCCTTCCACAGTCACCACCGTGCATTTTTGACAAATAATAGAGGGGCTGTTCGTCTAACAAGCAGCAGGTAAAGCAAGCAGCCTTGTCACGACACATGTCTATCTGCTCCTGGGCTAATTCCAGCTACCCAACTCACTACAATAAACTGGTGTCTACAACCCCCGTCGTCTGTGTCTGTGTGCCGGAGGTCCCTGACAATGCCACTTGGGTGGCGTGTTGCAAGTGAAACTGCCACAAACTGATTTTAGCACCAAAAGTTCTAAATGTCTAGCTCAAGAAGCATGTTATTTATGCATGCTGGCACTGCCATTCATCGTGAAATAAATAAGTCTTACTATGGATTTGCTTAGGGTTAGGAGTTAAATTCTAATATGCAAAATTTGGGTCCAGTAAAGCTCTTTGGGCTCTTGAGACTAACTTAGCTTAAGCAGCCAAGGTGACTTCAGACTAATACATTAATGTAACAGACAGCAGATGACAACTGAAGCAGTGTGCAGGTGACCGAACCCACTCAGAGAGGGAGAAGATGCTAGAATTTGGCTTTTATGAAGTAAGCTGATGATTATCTAAATTACTTCCGACCCCCGTGACTTTCCCTTTTTAGCTGATGCCTCAGCTGATGCCTCAGCCGCACCTGCTGACGCAATAATAAAGAAAATAATGGGAGAGCAGAGAGAAATGCTGCACAGTTAGATAGGTTCCTGCCAGGATCCCTCTATGAATATCTGAATCACTCTATGAATAACTATATTTTTTGGTCAGGGACAATGTCCATTAATAAACAGTAAAGCTGTAAATCAGAATTAGTCCAAAAGGCTAATTTGTATGTGCTGTCCCTGGCCAGATGATGAAAGGCAGCCTAAAATTTAATTTGACAAAGGCACAAGGTTTGACATTAACATGAAAGTTTGATCTCCAAGCTTTGCTTTTTTTCTCATTCATTATCCATGCATCTATGAAATAAAACTCAGGATTAAACGAAATTCTCAAACCTGAGTCTAAGACTGTTAAGGTCAGATGGAATGTGCGTGAGTATGTGTGCGTCCCCTACCTTCTCCCCCTTCTCTCCTTTGGATGCTCTGAACGGATCATATTCTCCAGGGCTGGGCTTAAATCTCTACAAACACACACCAATGAAACAACTGGTCATTTGTAAGTCTGTGATTTTAAAAAGGAAGGATTCGGCAGATTTATACACAAGTTTCAGATTTTATTCATAAGTGTACCACACTTGAGCTGCTTTCACACATGCACTCTGGACAATGTCCGAATAATGTCCGGACCCGATTATCCGGACATTGTCTGGATTTACCCTTTCACACATTTCACACACGAACAGGAGATTGTCCATGTCAGATGCCTTTACACCACCTGGAAATACTGTTTGGTTTAGACGAGGGACGGAGCCTGGGTAGAGCGCGCAGGAGGCAGGATGTGATGCAGTGATACTGCAGAGTTTTACAGCACACCCAAGATGGCGGACTAGGCTACAGACTTATCAGTAGTTAGGCTTTTTTTTGCGTTGATACTCCATGTATTTGGACATATCTGCAATATAAATGAAAAAGTGGAAATATAAATAATATAAAGGAAAGCAGAAAGGAGTACGCAGCAGCTACACTCCATGCACGAAGATGCACAGGAAGGTAAATAACTGGCGCATGATAAATCAACTCGCGACACTCCCACTCGCTCACTGTGAATGCTCCGGACAATCACCTGCTCCGGTCAGACATACCTCTCAATCGGACATCATGCGGACTTTGTACTAGGGTGCTGGCTGGGTAAAGTCCAGATAATGTCCAGGTCAAATGATTCGGACATTCGCGTTCACACATACAGCTCCTCCGGGTAATATCCGGATAATTTCATGTTTACAATTCATGTCTCAAAGCAGCTTTGCATTTTAATCAAGAGAGATATGAAGTTCAATAGAATAAAGGTTTAAGTTTTAATGAAAGCTTCTTGTGAGAATACAAAATTCATTTTTCAATTCACATTCGTGAAACATACCAGACCGCCAAGTCCAAGCCCGCCTCCCTACGGAACAGAAATGGAATTATAGAAGGTGTGAGAGACAGAATCGTAACTGTCATCCTACTTATAGTGGAAACACAGATGAACTGAACTCACCTTTTCACCTTTCTGTCCCTGAAAGTACAAAGTAATTAACAAAGGATTAATAGTCAAGGCCATTAATCAAAATAACTTAAAAAACAATCATGAAGTTTTGTTTAAACAGGGATGCAAATAAATGAAACAATATCGTTCTGCAACAACTTTTACAACAAAATGAAAACTTCCCAGTGCCTAACCCGGAGTTCACCTTTCAGGTCTACTCAGTGCCACCAGTTCCATCCCTAAGTATTGTCATGGTCCGAGAGTAATTGGTTTTCTTCTCATCCACAGCCACTTAATAACCATTTCAACCGAATCCTTTAGAGCTGATCTCAGAGAAAGGCCTTGAATACCAGATTCTAAAAGAAATGGGATAAATAACTTTTCCCTTAATTTCCTTGTTGAATTTCCTAAATTCCCTGCGTAAGGAGGTACTGACCTTCATACACTGGGTTGGACAGGGTCCCTTGGGTTTAGCCAGCTCCTTGGGGTCTTCCGTCGGTGTGTCCAACTGCGCGGACTAACAGACCAGAATACCTTACATTTGAGCATGTTTCAAGAAACGGCAAACTATCGGACTTATGTTGATAGTGAATCTTAATTTCGCTTTTTCCCCCACTCACCTCGTCATCGCGTTTAAACTCAGACAGGAGTGACTCGCTGCAGAGATTATTGATGAACTCTCTCTCAATGGAAGCAAAGTCATCGAAGGTCTGAGAGAAGAAGATATTTTTATAGCTTGTGGGTGCTGCTATCTTCCTCAGCTCCTCGGTGTCTGCATTAGAAACCCCGACTGCCAGAACGCTGACACCTGCACAGAACAATAATGACGACAGGAGCAACTTACACCGTATGTAGGAGCATAACCAGCAGTTTTATTGATCGCTGACAAGGTCAGGGGGTATCAGGGACTGACCAAGAGCACGAGCAATCCTGGAGGGCGGCAGCACGTCATCCTGCGCCCGGCCGTCTGTGATCAGAACCAGAACGTGGGCCACATCCGGCCTCATGCCTCGGGACTCCTGGAACATCTCTTCCAGTACAAAAGTGATGCCCTTCCCTGTGGATAAAAAGATAATACGCAAGCCGACAAAAGATAATGAGAAAGTGCTGTTTGCAAAAAAACAGTCTGCATGTCAAATACAACCCTGTTTAAAGGGTGATGTTAAGTGTGTGTGTACATGTGAGTTGTGCATGTGGGAGACCTGTTTTGGTGTTGCCCCCGCCGTAGGGAAGCCCCCTGATGGCCCTGAGCAAAGAGTTCCTGTCTTTGAAGCCGTTCAGAGGGAACTCGATTCGAGGATCATCGCTGTAGTGAACCGCAGCTACCTGAGAGAGAAGAGAAGGGGTTTTTCTGTTCTTTTTTAAAACACACTGTTCACCCTGGCAAGTTCATTTATTAATTAGGCGTTCAATGTGAACAAAAGTACATGAATTTTATTTTATTATTATTATTTTTTTTTTACATGAATTTTGGACCCATTTTGATTTTTGGGGCCATTGAGTAAGCCAAATCACACTCCCCTGCATCTATAGTAGGACTGGGCAATACTAAATAAAATAAATATCATAATATATTTGTATTTATTCCGCGAAAGTTATCATTTGACAATATTTTGTGGATGACTATTGCTTTCAAGACATTTACAAACAAAAAATATTTAAGAAACACTCATTAGTTATGTGGACATTATGACCAAGCAGGTAGAGGCATTGATTATAACAGCTAGAACAGTCTACAAAGTTCAGAAAACTGAATTACGTTACTGTAATGCAGCCTTTATGCCAACATTTAACTAGATCACAATATTATGAAAAGAATCCCAGCCAATATCTAGTCTAATATCACAATATTGATATTTTAGCGATATATTGCCCAGCCCTAATCTATATATCTAGGTACATTACACAACAGAGAGCAAACAGATCACTAAATAGATACTTTCAGTTTAAAACTCTAGTCAGCTCTATTAAGTACTGTGATGTACAATAGGTGTGGTGAAAAAGTCAGAGGTTTATCACATCCAATCTTCTTCATCAACCCAAAGTGAAATAAAGGCACGCACATCAGAGTCTATGCAGGGCTACAATCCTTGAATGTACAATTCGTTTTTACGTATTTATTTCTGTAGTCTATTTTCTTTCATTTCACTTGACTGTAGGCTCCCTTGTAGTTTGGAATACAGAAACACAATGAGTGTGTATGGTTTTCATGAAATTTCAGCAAATGATTAAAAAGTTGGCATTTGGTCTGAATTTTACCAAATAAATCGTTTGCCAGGCGTGTTTATCAACTAGTACCGATCTCTGCTACCACACCTGAAGGGAAATTCCATCACAGAGCAAAACTCAATTGATTCGGCTTATCGAGGCATCAGTGATTAAATCTAAATTTCTACAAAGCACCAGTGAAAACAGCTGGAGCAAATTTGGATTGGTACAGGTCCATATGGTGTATGCCTCCAGCCTTGCTGAGAAAGGAAGAGGTAAGACCCAGGGTGGAGTTCCACTCCAACAAATTGAAAGAAGCTGCAATGGCCAACGATCCGGTACAAGAATCTTCAAATCCATCTTCCACTTGATACACTAACCTGTGTGCCCTGAGCACCGATGACGGGAAAGTACGTTGCCACGCGAAATATAAAGTCCTTTATCTTGATAAAATTGTTAGCACCGATGCTTGAGGACTCATCCACCAGGAACACCAGGTCTGCTTTTGCCTTACCGCATACTGTCAATAAACAAAACAAACGCTCACGTAGTAAATACTCCATGCAACACAGTAGTACAAAAAGAAAAACAAAAACAATAGTCAACTGTATTATCTTTTAGCACATTCACCACGTTCTGCAACTTAATAAGACTTTCTCTCTATGGTACCTGGTCCAGGCGGTGGCGTGGACTTAATGGCCGTGGTAGTCCGGACAGGGGTAACTGGTGCTGTGTTGGCAACACTGGGTTTGCTGGGAGGCTCCTTAGGGGTGGCAGTCTTAGTGGGGGGTTTTGCCGTGGGGTTCCGGGTTCTCCTGGCGGCTTGAGCTGCAGTGGTATTGGGGATGGTCCTGGCCCGTGAAGCAGTGGTGATGTGGGAGGAATGGGGGGCCACTGTGGCAGGGGCAGGTTGAACCGGGACCAGTGGAGGGTCCTTAGCCACTGAGAAAGATAGATAGATAAACATTTAGATAGACGATATCTTAGCATATAAGAAACGCTGTTGCATGTTTCTGAGAAGAGCTTTTATCATAATGTGCTGTCTTACATATCCTGTGGTAGACTGTGGTTATAGGTCCCTCCACCTCGCCATACAAAGGTCTGATTGTAAAAATATAGGTTCTGCCATACAGTAGATTACTGATCTTAAAGGAGGTGACACCAAGACCGAGTGTTTCTGTTTTAGTCTCCAACTCTGAAAGAACAAAAGAAAAACACATAAATAGTATAAAGACAGTTTATTTAACTTATGGCTTATACAGTAGTTATCCATGGTTTAGTGAGTCAAGGTTTGCAATGTCTATCTGGCAGCACTAATGTCAAAGACCTTTTGTCTAAAACAAAGAAAAAGTACATCTCCCGAAAGAAAAATCATTTTCACGGCCAGTCTATGCTCATGTTAGAATAAATAACACCGTCATCATGAGGAATTGGCTAACCTAATACCAATATTACAACTCTTGTGACCGTGTCACAGCGAATTAAAAGGAGGGAGCGAAGCAGGGTTTGGCTGAGTGGGCCTTAATGACTGAGAGGAAGTTGATTGAGTTGAGGTTTTGTCAAGCCAAGTCAGAGTGGCTGGTGAAGCAAAAGCACTAATCGTTTCTATTTTATAATAAGTACTATCACCCCTAATTTTCCTCATCGATCATATGACTCTAAAATAATATTAGAACTCAGGGGTTGCTTAACTGATCATTTCCGATCATTCAATGATTTTAAAAACTAATTCAAAACGCCAGTTGGGAGCTGAGAGAGGGGTCTTTAATACAAAACTAAGCCAAGATGAATCATTCCATATAAAAAGTGTATATATACAGTATACTGTATCCATCATAGGCTTGGGCAGATGGACGATTCAATCGTCAATTAGCGATCCACTCCATTGATCACAGAAGGACATTAATGACAGGCATAAATAATTAAAAAAAAATTGGATCCACCAGGATACATTTTGTCGGGCATTGAAACGGTATACAGTTTATTCGATCAAAGTCCATGTTTAACAAGAGGATGGATTATGGATTATAACAACATCTGCCCGTCTCCCTCTGCGCCAGGACAACATAAGGTGAGAGTTGACGACTGAGCTTAGGCTGTGTTACTGCATGTAGAAGACACAGGTATCATCAGTACAACTTAAATTGCCTTCTGCTAACAGCGTTCGCCTCTGTCTTATTTTCATTGTAAATAGCAATTACGTTCAAAAAAAAACATTCAAACCGACGAGTACATGATAAATATATATATATTTTTTATACTTTTATATAAGTATATTTAATAAATATCAGGACGAATTGGCTGTGACTTCATGTGTTCTTCTAACCCTCATTGTGAAGCCGATCTGCAATATGATTTAGAGCTTCCGCCACCCCCTTCTCCTCATCCATAACAACACGGAGATGAACGTTTTCACAGACAAGTGGAACGGAAGGCTCCGCGTGCTGCGCTTTAACCATCTGTTTACGGAAGTGACGTCAGCTTTTCTCCTTCGCAGATTACACCGCCCACACAACAATGTCTCCAGGTGTGTGTGTGTGTGTGTGTGTGTGTGTGTGTGTGTGTGTGTGTGTGTGTGTGTGTGTGTGTGTGTGTGTGTGTGTAAAACTAGTTATATTTAAAGGTTGAACTCTATGAAAACGGTTTCACATTGTGACTTCACATCACATGGAATATGGAGGAATGATCTTCACCTGGACGGTCGCTATAAAGGCAATGATCAACGGCGTTGTTCAGCGCTGTTCAGCGTCTCGGTAAGTGAACTGTGTTTCCCCATGTAACCTTACGGGAATATTTAACTCGACGGTTTAACATTTATCTACTATTTAGGAATCAGTCTCGGATTTGAAAATACGTTGAGATAAAAAAACCCCCCACAAAGGAACAGGAATCTGGAAAGATCTCATTTTCCTACTGGAATGTTTTCATCAACTTATTTGGGTGCTCCTGGCGATTTTAGAAATGCCCGGCAATGTAGGTTTTTCTGCAGTGGGTCGGATATATACAGTAAAATCTTGACATTACTTTTACCTAGGTGATTGGTGACTCTAAATTCATGTTTGTTCCTGTCTGCTGTAAACCTCTGACCTGATATGTGCCTCCAGCTGAGGAGGTAACCAGAGACACCTGCCACACTGGTCCAGTTCAGAACGGTTCCACTGTCTGTCGTGTTCAGGGCAGCAAAGCCATTCACTTTGGGAAGATCCACTGAAACAGAACATGGTCGATGGATGATGTTAACTAAAGTATACTGATTTAAGTTAAATTTTAAATCCCCTAAAAGGACTTGAGGTCCAAAAAAAAGGCCTATTCTGACATCATGTAGTAAGACTGGGCAATCAAAGGATATAATTGTTCACAATTATCACTGATTTCGACGTCGTACTTGTATACGATTTCACTTGTACATCATCTTGAGTTCCGTGCTTTTCATTTCACCTCCCTCTTTGAATCCTGAACCTTCTCTGGCAGAGGCCCTTACGTGTGCGTGCGGTGACCAGGACGGGGCTCCCCTCCCGGCTCCCCAGCATGGACGACACCTGGATCTTATAGGCGGAGCTCTCCTGCAGGTTGCGGATGGTGAAGGTGGTTGTGGGAGCAGAAACCAGTTGTGACTTCTCATCGCCCCCTGGAGGGAAGGACACAATAATAGGCGTTATTTCATTTACATGTACAAAGTGATTCACAGCCCCAAAAAATAAGATGGATCAGTCAAACAATTAAAAATGCCGAATTGAAACAGGAAATTATAAGTAAAGATTTGTAATAATGATAAATTTATGTTCGCTATTTTTCAACCCTTATTAAAATATTGGTTACCAAAATGTATATTAGCATTGAGTTGCTCAAAACTTTAATAGTTTGCAATTGCCGCAGTATATTTAAAGCAAAACGTTGGCTACAGCAGGTTAACAGTAGGGTGCAGTGCATCTTCTCTTTCTCTTATGTTGGTGCTGATGTTGCTGAAGGAGCTGATTTGATGCTATTATCACCAAGACTTGGTGATAACGGCATCCCAAGGTGACGACAGATGATCTAATTGGAGATCAAATGACCAAGCAAAATATAAAAAAACAAAAGTGCGCTCAGCGAGTGTTACCCAGGAAGGGACTCCAGGAGACTTGGTATCCAGACACTCCGGGCGCGGCTCTCCAGGACAGGGTGAAGGTGTTCACCCCGATGTCCACCACCTTCACCTCCCTCACCGCCTGGATCACATCCGACTCTGACACAGCGGCTGGGAAGGGAATTATCATGTGGAATTAAGTTTTTTTTTTTTTAAGTATTTTGCAATTTCCCTAAAGGTTGTCAACACACAACTGTACAGGTGGAATGTATTTATTGAAAATTAAAAAAAACCCAAAACATTTTGTATTTTTTGTCGGAGCAATGAAACGGGAACTGTGTATTTGGACGTTGACAGTGACGAACTGATAGCAGCCTTGCTACAGTAACTGAGTGTTTAACAGCGGCACTACAAGTGACAGCGACAGGGAATGAAGTTAAAACAGGAAAACAAAATACATGATTTGTCAATCACGCTGACACAAAAAGAATTCCCCAGAAAAGAAAGCCCTTGGTACCAACCCACATAATTACAATATCAAGTCATTCAGCGCTCGACGGCGACTCAGGGCTATTTCGATCTAAGGACAAGGTTGCTGATCATGATGAGCAAAGTACACCCAGAGACCAGATAGATATATCAAAGTAAAATAACGTATTCGGTTTTTAGGATTTTTTTTTTTAATAACGATAGCAGAGGAACTTCCGTTTCCTCTGCCAACAAAATCAATGAAGGAAGACGGAAAAAAAGGCTATATTCTTGCTTATCTCATCCCAATATAAAAACGTTTTATAATATAATAAATAAAGCTTTTATAAATATTCCCATACCTGTGAGCTGGGAGAGGGAGATTTCTGGCCCCTCCGTGTTGCCGTACACAGCGTGGATGCTGACCATGTAGCTGGTTTTGGGGTTTAAATCTTCGATACGGTGAAACAGGACACTCCGATCCAGGTAACGAGACTGAGGGTTAGTACCATCTATTTGCAAACACAAGCGCCCTTTCATTAAAACACAAATATGAATTTAGGCCGACGAGACTTCTGTGGAGAACTTCTGATTAGATGTCATAAATAAAAACAGGACAAGGGGTCGAAATGTATTGAACAGGAATTGTACTACAGGAGCCCTCCAGAAACAGTCATTCATAGACAAAGCAGTACAATTAAGTCAATTAAAATGAAATGAATTAACACACCTGTTTGCCAGGAAACCTTGTACTCAGTGGCTCCAACAATGGGACTCCACTCCACCTCGATAGACCTACTGGTGTAAGACGCGACCTTGAAGTTGGACACGTAGCCCAGAGGAGCTTGAAATGGAGGGAGAACGAGAGTTAATAACAACATATTACATTTTTTCATTTCATTTCACCTTTTAGTTCTCGGGGATACACTGCGGTATGAACCCTCATTTTCAATGATGCCGAAAAAAAAAAAAGATAACACAAATAACAACATAAAAACAACTAAAGTAGGTCGAGAAGACGTTAAGAACACAAACATCAACATTGGTTGAAACAATTCCTAGTTACAACAATTATAATAATATTATATTGTCGGAAAATTATTCTTTCAAAATAATTACTATATTTACGACGCACGGATTGTGAAATTCTGGGCCGATGTTTTACCCTCTAAAGACCAAGCTGAATTCAGAGAAGCGTCAGAGCGTGATTTTGGTGTGGTCTGATATTTATCTAAATATAATCAACTTAACACACCATTACACACTTACTCCAAAGTGATTACATACATATATATATATACATATACATACACACACATATATAAATACATTTATATACACACATATATATACACACACACATATATAGTATATATATACACACACATATATATATATACACATAAATACATATATATACACACACACATATATATATACACACACATACACACACATCTATATACACACACATATACTGTATACACACATACTGGAGGTAAGTTAAGGTAAGTCTCATTAAGGAGGATTTAAATGTATATTTAATACAACATACACAATTAATTCTATTATATAATTATAGAACCCAGAATCACGATTGTTGCGCCGCCCCTTGCGACCGCCTGCACGAGCCCCTCGTGTCGGTTACGCACATTTTAGTATTTTTAGAGCTTATTGTGCATCATCCCCGGGTGTCATGACATTCAACTGCATATGTATGATGTGTGTGTATATGTATGTGACAAATAATCTCTTGAATCTTGATATATCACTTTGAAGGAAAATCACAGCTACATTAATATGCCATCAGTAGTTTGGTCAGTATCATTATGCAGCTTTTAGATAGATCTAAAACAGACAAGATGTAAATAGTATGTTTTTGTATTTTGTGTTGCCGCCAGAAATGTTGTCGTAGCACACACTCGAATATACTGTGCTGACGAACTGTTTTATCAATACAAAAGTTTTTCATCAAGGTCTTGGGTATATAATGAAGTCAAAATTGTTGACCAAATCTGACACCTAAAAAGGTTAAAACAAGATTTTATCACAACTGCTTACAACTTTATTTCAGTTGACCCACAGTGTTAGAGGAGCCATTAGCTAATGACCTGAAAATTCATGACCCCTTTTGGGGGCCATTAGAGGTGTCGATCTGCAGCAGGTTGGGCCCTCTCTCTTTCAGACTGTCAGACAAAGGAATGAGGCTGGAGGCGAGTGGGAGTGGGACAATGCAAGAAATGTTTTTGGTTTTGAAAGATTTATTGAAGACGTCACACAAACTATATACAAAAATACAAAAATTGGTTTTAGGTGATAGGTGAGAAGACCAACTCTAGAACCAACAATCACGTTCAAGTCAAATTAAAATTTGAATTCATAAACAAAATATATATATATGTATATGTATGTGCAGAAGGTGTCTGGATTCCCAAGGAGGAGAATGCTAAGAACATCGAGCAGTTCAGAACCATCTCACTGCTCAGCGTTGAGGGGAAGATATTCTTCGCCATCCTATCCCGTAGGTTGACAGAGTTCCTCCTGAAGAATGAGTACATCGATACCTCTGTACAGAAGGGTGGAATCCCAAAGGTTCCAGGATGCCTCGAGCATACAGGTGTGGTCACGCAGTTCATCAGAGAGGCAAGAGAAGGGAAAGGAGACCAAGCAGTGCTGTGGCTCGACCTCACCAATGCTTATGGATCCATTCCACATAAGCTGGTGGAAACAGCACTGGATCGGCACCATGTCCCAGGTAAAATCAGGGACCTCATCTTGGACTCCTACAAGAGTTTCAAGCTGAGAGTCACCTCTGGGGCAGTCACATCCGAGTGGCATCGGCTGGAGAAAGGGATCATCACTGGTTATCCTCTTTGCCTTGGCCATGAACATGCTGGTCAAGCCAGCCGAAGTCGAGTGCAGAGGTCCGCTCAACAAGTCTGGAGTCCGCCAGCCCCCCATCAGAGCCTTTATGGACGACCTGACAGTTACAACGATGTCAGTGCCGGGGTGCCGATGGATCCTTCAGGGCTTGGAGAAGATCATCATCTGGGCTCGGATGTGTTTCAAGCCTGCAAAATCAAGGTCCCTGGTGCTCAAGAGAGGGAAAGTGACAGACAAGTTCCGCTTCTCTCTGAACGGCACCCAGATTCCACCGACTCACCTAGAAACCAATCAAGAGCCTCGGCAAGACCTCTGATTGCACACTGAAGGACGCTGCATCCATCAGGGCCACAAATCGGGAGCTGGAGGCGAGGCTGACAGCAGTGGACAAATCGGCAGAGAAAGGCCATCAAAACTACAACAGAGGCAGCTGAGAAGGCCTTTAGATGGCTGTGGATCAAGAGGGGTGATCCGTGGGCACATGCTACCTAGACACAAGTCGGGACTTGATCAATGCCGGCTGGGTCGCCTGGGCAAGGGTGTATGATGTTGAAAGACCCGAAACACCCAATGACCCCAGGTTCCATCACTGATGATGTGTCTAGGTGCATCATAAACACCGGCCATTGCCGTCGCTGAATGTCAACTTATTTGCCGACAGGCCGATGGCAGTCAGCAAAGGGAATATCCGTCGATACCGATGTACGGCTGATAAATCTGTGCATCCCTAATTCTATTCTATAATTTTGGCACTGAAACAAAAAAAAAATCACATAACAGACACACGCATACAAACAACACATAGAGGCATGTGGATACTCACATGTCCGGAAGGTAGCTGTGATACCAGGCCCCACCACGAACCCAAAGAGCACGTAGAGGGACAGCACGTACTCTGTGTCGTGGACTACGTTCTTCAGATGGTACTCAGTGGTGCTGCCATTCAGAGCTAGCTGCCTGGGACGGTCACGACCCACAAACTCTGCAAATGATAATAAACATTTGCAATTATACTGTATCATCGATAGATAACCTTGTCAATCCTAATAGGTAAAACTATTGTCCTGTTCGACAACACACCAAAAATTCAGTATATCAGCATGTATAAAAATAATGTATGAATACTACTACTATTTATAATAATAATAATAATAATAATAATAATAATAATCTTTATTTGTCTAGCACCTTTCATAAACAACATGCAACTCAGTGCTTTACATTGAAAGGCAATAAAATAGCAACAATAAAATCAACGCAAACAAGCAAGATGCATTAACAAAGTAGAATAATAAAATAATTGAAGTTTCAAAATAAATTTTGAAAAGCAGGGTACGAATAATCCAATAAAATGGAAACATACTGTCATGGGAAAATACTGAACTAACCCGCTTGTAACCCCATATCTGCTGTACTAACAACAGGAACATTTTGTACTGGCCAACAGTACAAAATGTTGCTGTTTTCCTGGTGTCGGGCAGCTCACAACTACAAGTTGTCGGAATTTCCACGACAATAAAAAAATTGCATTAAAAGAAAAAAAATCAAAGCAATTTAATAAAAATGTAAATATTATCCACATTTTCCGATTAGGTCTTTGAAAGCTAAAATGTAATTCAAATTGGTAAACGGGCTGTAAATATCTTCCCTGTTTGTCTTTTAATAGCTTCTTGGGAGATTTCATCAAAGAGTGTGTCTTTGTAAGAAGACAGAAAACACAGACTTTTCCCCTGTCTGGACATTAAAGAAAATAACACCCTGGTATCTGACACACCAGAATCCGATCTAGCTCTTCCTCCCTCCTTCCGTTCAATTATTCCCCCCAAAATCCCTCTGTTGGTGTCGGCTCTGGCTCGGCATCAGAGGCTGAACCCCACATGAAAGCAGACAGCCTCCTCTCTGCTGCCTCATTCCTATTTCATTACAAGGACCATGCTACCTGTCACACCGGTGCATGGGGTGTGCCCAATGTAAAAGTGGCAAGCTCCTTGGCTGTGTTCGTCTGTACCTTTGAGACCGGTGCCATTAAATGGCAACACAAGCACAAACAGACACCCACACACACACTTACATGAAAAGCCTTGATGTCATATCTTAGGAATCTCAAAAAATGTGTGTCAGGAGAGCCATCAGATGCGACAGTGTCATCCCAAAGACTATGTGCGTATTGAAATACATAATATAACTGTTTGTGCAATGTGTGTGCGGCAGTGCACGGAGGGACCCTCACCTGGCGTGGGTCCCCAAGCCAGTCTGTAGCCGGTGGCCCCCGGAACTTTGTTCCATATGATGACGGCACTGTTGGTTCTCACAGCAGACACCTTCAGAGTCTGGACAGCGCTGCTCTCCACTGCCAGAAGGAGAGAACGACAGATTATCTGTATTTCAATTGTGTTAAAAAATATATATATATTTTATTTTTTATTTTATAATTTAAATGTAATATGTCAACGCCACGATCGAAGAAATAGCTGATTGCTTTGCTGGCTTTAACACAGCATCCTGTATTGTATTTTATATATCGTGATATAGTTAAATGTTGTCTTTCAGGCTGCATTACAGTTAAGTAATGCAAGTTTCTGAATGTCACAGACTGTTCTAATCAATGCCTCTATACCTGCTTGCTCATTATAACCACATAACTAATATTGTTTCAATCTTTTTGTAGCTGAATATCTTATGAAAGCCCCAATATTCATCCCCAAAATATTGTCAAATGATCAATATATCATTATTCATTAAAGAAATATAGTGACTATCCTCCAGCCCAGCTGTATTGTATCTGGTATGTGTATTTTATGTTCCCTCTCATACCTTTGTTGTTTGTACAAATATCTATTGTTGCTGTTAGTATTTGTTGATATTAAATACTAATATTAGAATGTATTACAAACATATACATGTGTGTCAAAGTATGAACGCTCACTAAATAGAATGAAAATAGATTCAAGATTCAAGATTCAAAAGGTTATTTGTCACATACTGTGCATATTGGGACACAAAGCTTTGTGACATGCCAGGACTTCTACTCTGTGAGGTAAGTACTGGAGGTAAGTTAAGGGAAGTTTCATTTAGGGGGATTCAAAAGTATATTTAATACAACACACACAATTACTATAATTATATAATTATAGTACCAAGAATTGTGCTTGTGGCGCCGCCCCTTTGGGCCACCTGCGTGAGCGCCTTGTGTCACGGTCCTACATATACACAGTGAAATGTCATGACACCCGGTGATTACGCACAACAAGCTCTAAATATACTGAAATGTGCGTAACTGACCGTGCTTTGGAGTTGAACTGAGACAGAAAGTGAGAGAGGCAGAGCAAAAGTGCTCCTATTATTTACGTAAATTCAAGCAGCCATGGGCTCTACTCACAAGTCTTGGCCCTGGTGGTGGTGACGGGGCCCTCTATGTCCACAAAGATGGGGTTGATGGTGATGGTGTATTCAGAGCCAGTTTGGAGGCCTTGGATCATGTAGAAGTTATAGTTCTCCCCCAGGTTTACGTTCTCTATGTGTCCATCTAGAAGCGAGCGAGAGAGAGAGAGAGCGAGAGACATAAACACAAAAGACAAAACACGGACGGACAGAAATGAATGCTTATATTGAAAAATCACCAGTGTCCCATTCGGCACGCCTTATTTCACCATCGATGTAAATGTCAAATTTAAAATGAATAACAGTAAATAGGTTAGTCATATGTAGGGCATTTTTTTTTAGGGCTAATAGTTTGCTATGCATACGTTGGCGGAGCTAGAGTACGTTGATGCAGACTATTTTGCTTTGCAGAAGCTCTTATAGTAGTTGTAAATTAATTTCAGGCACACTAGTAGTAAAATCTTATCAAGTGAATATTCAGCGTATTAATTCATTTGCTAATTTAGTAAGTAGCCCTAATGACAACAACAAGCGGGATGCTTTGCATTTTTGCACAACGTATTTACTGTGTTTACGGTAATGAATCACATACGCAATTAATGTTCTTAATTTCAGCTGTGTTTGCCCTACTACGTGTCTGCTATGAAGGGGCTCCGTGCCAGGCCACGTCCACGTCCACTTCGACCCAGCGCGGGAGCGTACCTCTAGACGCCCAGGTGAGCCGGTACCCGGTGGCCCCCTTCACCGGGCCCCACCGGGCCTGGACGGTGTCCGTGGTGGCGTTCTGGACCAGCAGCTGCTCCACCGGCACCAGTTTTACTAGGAGGCGCGCGTGCGCGCACACACACACACACACACACACACACACACACACACACACACACACACACACACACACACACACACACACACACACACACACACACACACACACACACACACACACACACACACACACAGGGATAACTAAGATAAGATGCAATAACACTTAATTCATCCCAACATGAAGTAAAGTGAAAGCAGTTGGCAGACACATAAACCAATTTACCGTTTAACAGCTAGGCATAAAAATGGGAATGCTTGAAGCAACATCTATATAATGACGCATTCGATTAATGTCCGATCTCAAACGAATCCCACGAGGGAAGGCGGCGGCCATTTACCTCACAAATTCGCATCAAGTCGCTCGGTTTTGAAGTCTTTTACAAGCTTCGGTCATACTTCTCCCTCTCTCCCTCCCCCTCCCCCACCATTGCCGTACCTGTTGCAATAAATCTACGTAAGTACTATACAACCTTAACGGACTTTGTTTGTTCTTTCCTCAGTCGTATAGGCAGTAAATTACAGGCCGTCATCTGGCGAGCTAAGCTAGGAGGTGCCGCTGTCCTCGGACACACATCGGTCTCCGGTCTGGTCAGCCAACGACAAAACTAGGAAAAATCGGTGAGCAGAGTGTTTTTCATAAAAATCTGGTCTGTCGGGAACTGTTGACTGGGTATTTCATAGGGATCGCGTACCTCCTGTACGAACCTAAATTCGTTTTTTGCTCAGATTGCCAAATTTGTAATTTATGATGATTTATTGATGACAAGATAAATGGTTTTTGATAAAACAACTGTGGATTGAATTACAAAAGACAGTAATTAATAGAAAAAGGGCACATTAGAAGAAAAGGATTGGGATAAAACTCTGGTCAGGAGAGGCCAACAATTATAAAGGATGAAAGTGTTAAAAGATAGAATTGTTACTGTTACTGCTATTGGTATCGTGGATGAACAACCAAAACCGCAGGCACGTTGCAAATCTGTGTGAGTCAAAGGTGAGGCGGCCTTAGTCTGTGTACCTCTGGAGTCAGTGATACAAGGCCGACATTAAGGCCTTAAATTGTGTGGAAACAGCTGTCATTAATGAATGTGTTTGTTACCAAATGGTGATTGATTGTGTATGTTGTGGTTAACAAGAACTAAGACATAAAAGGGACATTGGATTGTGGGGGCCTCATAAAATTGTTGAGCTAACTGGAGAATTATAGTTTGAGTAAAATATTTGGTCGTGGTAAAAGCGCTAAGGGTAAACAGAAAACTTGTGAACTAGAGCAATAAAGAGTTGAAACGTTGCTGTGTTGGCTCACTCTGCCCTGAGCACAATGAGGGAAGGAGATTAGGGAGTGTCGGCGCGCGGAGCCCGAGCAGAGTGAGGAGGAATGCGGAAGCTGTCACTATCTTAATTGTGGCTGTGACGTCAATTCTTCGGGGTCAGTGTGTGTGACTAACCCTGCCTCAAAGGGAACTGTGTGTCTTTTTCCCCACAGCCTAGAGAAAACACCCAAAGTAATCTTCAGTTCGATATTTAACCTGACACATAAGCCAATATAGCGAGATACTGTGAACCTCAGTTGTTGTAAAACCAGCCACAGAGTCATGAGCGTCAAAATTGCCGCCATTGCAAACCACAGCATGATAGGGCCAGCGCCGTCTGTCCTCAACATAGACCGTGACGACCACCCCATTCAGAGAGTCATTAGACGCCGGCCACTGCAAAAATATCCAATAGGGACTCTGTCAGTCACTCTTGTAAAACGGTTGACGAAAACATATTAATAGCTTCATACCTTAATTACCAATTATGCATATAATCCATTTTTACCTTCTAAATTCAACTTGCACTTTAACATAGAGGCCTGGGTTGCTTTGTTTTCTGTTACGAATAATAGAAATAGGCCTTTCAAGCTGACTCGATTGAGCTCAATTTTAATGGCCTTGATTGTTTTATCAGAAATCTGTAGTTCACATGAGAGAATCTTGGTTCAAAGTTAAAAAGGTGCTCTTAATCAATGGTATTTGAATGAAAATATACCTCATTTGTATTGGTTCTACATTAATTTAGTGTTTTTACATTTAAATATCCATTACAGTATTACAAAAAAAAGCGGATTACGGATTACTCGTGCCACTTGTGCCACTAATAAGTTCATTTTTTTTATCGATCGACAGCCCTAACAGACATAAAGATACTAAGATTAAATACCAAGAAGGGCAGCAATAACTGATAGATCTGCAGCCAAGTAAAAGGTTTAACTCTTATTTAGAATTTTTCTTGAATCGCTGTTGTTTAAAAAGTTGATTATTTCTTTGTATATCAAGCACATGGATAGAATTTGGAAAAAATAGTTAGGAAAAAAGTAGAGAGAGTTACCACGAGTTGAAGCTATATGTGACCTTGTGTTGATAACCCCCCTGGACAACATGAGTATTAGGACAGCTCAAGCTGTTGTTTATGGATTAAGATGCGATTGAACACAAAACAAAGTGAACTTTATTGTCATTACATAAAATTTGATATTTAATGAATGGAATTGAATAAAATGCCATTGTAGATAAAAGTTGTTATACATTAATATTTTAAGATCACCAAAGTTGCTCTTAAAAAATATTGCAATATCGAAGATTTAGCCGCCCTCCAGAACCAAGCAGACTACAAACTACACTACACTAAGCAGTCTACAAACAAAACATTTGGATCCATCATGGGGCATTCAAAGATCTCAGACGACCCCAACACTGAGCCCTGCATACAAGGGACCCTCCCTTCAGCAATGTTGAGATGAAGTGATTAGTTCTGCAAAACATCTCTCTGCCCTCCACCTACACTGTGGCCATCTTCCGCCAGGCTACACCAGCGGTGATCCCAGGCGACAAACCAGTGCACGCCCCATCATCACTCTAGGCCTGCGACTGGGTGTCCCTGAACGTACACAAAAGAAAGTGGGATGAGCCCCACGGACAGGGCCTCTTTAAGATGACTGCTTAGTCCCACAAGTGTGAAAGCTCACGGAAAAAAAAAAAAACCACGTCACCCACTGCACGCCTGCCCCAGAGCCCAACCCATCCGTCACCAACATCCAACGCGACCCGAGAGAGACAGCGGAGTACATTACTCAGAGAGAATCTACATCCGAAGCTGAGTACACACACGCACGCACGCACGTCTAAATGACAAAAGCAATCTGAGGGCAAATGTGAATAAATAATACCACCCTGCCCACCAATTGAACTGGCACTTGGGCACAAGTTGCTATAGTACAGCGCACGTCGGTAATTCCGTCGGCAGATCTGGACACTCTCTTGACTATGCGCACTGAACCACAGAACACCCGCTGTAAACGTACTGTCCAATGGTTCGAGGACGCCCCCGGTGTCTAAATAGATGCCATTGGAGTTCCAAGGGGGTCCCCTAACGAATTGAAGGCACCAAACCAAATTGCAGATGGATTTCTGTCTGTACTTTGTCCCTGGTGAACAATTGACAAAAATGTCGATTGGGTGAACTAATCTATAACAATCAACATCGCTTTGCCAATTACACGCTTGAATTGTTCGAGGCCCTCGGTGAGCAGCTGTACGCAACTTCCCGAGTGGCCTGGCAAAGTCGTTTGGCCCGAGACATGATCCTAGCAGCACGGCCCCAGATGGACAATTCACCGTTGCATTGGCCAAGCTAAATAACCTTAGGAAAGAACTAAAAGACAACGCCGGCCATGGGCGGTGGAATACTGCCTGGCTGGACAAAATGTTCAGCAAATGTGAGGCCCTACTAGCCAAAGCCGGTGTTTTATTGCTTGAAATTTGTTTAATTCTGATGTTCATCGGATGTTTGTAATTTTGGGATGTGTATTTCATTTTGTTATGGATTTTTTCATTGCGTTGTCATTCGTTTTAATTTGCATTTCTTTGAAGTCTCTTTTATGTAGCACCTGTGTAGTGGAACAGTGGAGCTGTTCCCTTGTCCAAGTGGGGAGTGATGGTGAGTCGCAGAAGGGTTGAACAAAGAACTCCTTCACAGAGCTTGTTAGGAGCTTCGAACATCTGAACGCGGCAAAGATAAAGATAAGGCCATATCATAAGGGGCCCGTCTCGCCGTCTGCACCTGCCATTATTACCAGCTTGCTCCGATCATCCGTGCTGTGATTTTGACACCTGTGGGGTTGCAGCAAATGGTTATGGTGGCGGAAGCTGATCCCCTGCTTTTGTCTCCTCTCTCAGGAGAGGACGGCCCTGATACGGCGACCTTGGACAGGGTGATCGACCAATGGCTGTGAGCACCTGTAGGACAGAACCTCTGGTCCTACAGCCTACGGTGTCCGTTAGAAGATGGCCAGAAGTTGTCAAACGTACTGTATTTCTTCACCTAATCAATAGCGCTCTCTTGTGGCACGACTGTGGTATAGCACATTGATTCCCGTAACATTTTATTAATTTTCTTCTTCTCTTTCTTGCATTTATTTTTATTGCTTTCCATCCAAAAAAAAAATTGTTTCTTTGTATTTGTTTTATAATTTTTTTATTTACATACTTTTGAATTGATATTTCAAAATGTATCTCAAAGAGCACAATGTACAACCATGACAAGTGCGCATGTAATTCCCTCTTATAAACCCAACATCACAACCTCCGACTGAGAACCTCCTTCCCCTACTCCGACCCACACATCCACCCAAACATTAATAAATCTCCAGTGCAAATATGTACGCATTTTTCCACATTCACCTTCACTTACCTTCCCACCCACCCGTCTCCCTGCTCTTTGCTCAGGACCTCAAAGAGGGAAGATGGAGCCAGCAGGCCAAAAAGATGGAGGTGAAACGGACGATCATACAAAAAAAGGACACAACTCACATGTTTTGCCAACGATAGAGACCGGCTCGCTCGGGCCCTCGGGGTAGACGGCGTAAATACTGATGGTGTACTTTTTATCTTCCTCCAAGCTGTCAATCATGTGGGACGAGGCCTCACCGGGCAGCAGCTGCACATAGGTCAGACCTGGTCGGTTGGCTGAAGGCAGAGCACCGAGAAACCAGGAGGAATCAACACCAAGTGCACCGCAACTGGACTAGTAGCACCAGTTACACTTTGTATACCACAAAACATAGTGGTCATAGAACTTAGTTATCCATTTGGAAAAAAATGGAATAAAAAAAGTTCAATACAATAGTTGTAGAAAATTTTATAAAATGAAATAAAATACAACTAAAATCAGTATACCTATCTGATCTGTGCCATGAAAATAATATCTGGCATGAACCCCGGGGTATTTCAGTGGACGGGTTGACACGTGCACTTACATCTAGGAATGAAGATCTTGAATCCGTCGAGCTTCCCTAGAGGAGGGGTCCAGGCCAGGCGGAGAGAGAACAAACCCTCCTCGATCACACGGAAGTTTGAAACCTGAGGCAACGGAGCTGGAGGGAAGCACAGGAGTTCAAAGTGGAGGAGAAATTTACTCCACGTGTGCATTTCTTCATGAGTATAGAGGTCGATGTGGATTTACGGTTACATAAGTCTAAAAAATGTCAGTCGTAAATTCATATCATGCACATTGTCCCGCTTGAGCAAATTTTTCATGTATCGGTGAGGAACACCCACACGTGTTGGCGGTGGCCGTGGCTGAGTCCCCGACCAGGCTGGGGTAGACGGCGTAGAGCGTCAGGGAGTATTCCGATTTGGGAGTCAGCGCCGTCACCAAAGCCGTGCTCACATCTCCCTTCAGATCGATCTAGAGCATCCAGAGGAAACAGACTGTAGCACGTCATGCAGTGACCGACAGACAGACGGACGGACAGATAGATCGATGGAAATATAGACAAATAGATCGACTGAGTGACGTGTGAGCTTGGTTCTATTCTCTCTCCTCAAAGCTCTCATCGCTTTATGTCGAAGGATCTGAAAGATTGGGAGATCAGACTCTCCCAGGTCATGGAAAATGCCTTTGAGCCCGGAGGCGACAGCAAGAGAGCTAACCACTGCGAGTTGAGCAACATGAAACGCAGCCAGACCTATGACAGCTCAGCAGCCCCCGGCCCGTACCTACAATCCATTAAGATCGACAGTAAGATATCTGTGTGAACAGCACACGTCCCAGGAAACATTATCGTGACATTAATTTTCAGGAATATGCGGAGAGTGGAAAAATCGCTCAACAGAGGCACGAGCAGCAGGTTTCAAGGTCATATACAAAAAACAAAAGACAAATAAAGGACGTCAACGGTTTATTTTAGGTTTCCTTGAGTGACACACCTAACCCCTGAGGTCTGGGGTTCCAAAGCTGGAGTACGCTGGAGCTAAATAACATAACCATTAAGATCTCCAAATTGACATAATTTGCTTCAATTCACCTTTTATCCTTGGCAATAGTCCTCCTGTTGCATGACAACGCAACACGTAATTATAAAATGCAGGAAGGCATTTTTACATTAACATTTTTCTAAGTGAATGCCCTGGTTGACGTGGTTCCTACGGTTTGCCACCTCAGTTGAAAGTCCCCAGCGGCACCACGACCGCAGCCGTGCCCGCCATGCACGCTCACCTGTCTCTGGTGCGAGGGCAGGGGCTGTCCCCTGGGGCTAATGGGGACGACCAGGAGGCGGTAGCCGGTCACGTCCCCCGTGGCCGGGCTCCACGTCAGCCTGAGAGAGCTGTGGGCCAGCTCGCTGACCTGCAGGTCCCTGGGACCCACCACAGGCTCCTCCACTGGGAGAATGGAGGGGTGGCAAGAGGGCAGGGGACGAGAGGGAAGGGAGGTGTAGAGAGGGAGCGGAACGATAGTGTGATCAATTAAAAAGGGGTGGCAGTTTTCAATCACCTACAGTTGGTCTGTATGTGTAGTTTGTCACAGTAGCAAATTCATCCTTTTGAGACAACTCTTTCTATAATTATCATTGAAATTATATATTTATTATTATGATTATTTTAATTATTAATAATAATAATAATAATAATAATAATAATAATAATAATAATAGTAATAATAATAATAATAATAGTAATAACAACAATGACAATACGAATATTGACAGTTAAAAGACAGTTAACTAAATTAGCAATTTTTTAAAATTACATTTTGATTGGTCAGCTGTCCCCAAGCCGTCAGTTATTTCCAAATAATGACCACTGTCTGTTAACAACAACTCCGCCCCATCACTCCGCCTATGTTCTTGCCATTGGACACTACATAGAAACTACAATGGCTTCAAGATGGGGATATCTCACATTTCACATTATCAACAGTAAACAGGTTTGTCATTCAGTGTGTAGGACAAAGCATTTTTTGGGCTGCAAGTAGTTTTGTATTTTTTTTTTTGTATTTTGGCGATAATGACCGTCTGGTTGCACATTATCCCTCACTTCACGTATGCCTTTTTGCTCTGCTTGAAAATGGGAGAAAAACAATCGCCAAGTCAGAATAAGGAATGGGAAGCAGTGCATTTGAATATGAAAACACGCTCACCGCTCTGGATGCTTTTGACGGGCCGCGGGGGTTCGGAGGCAGTGAAACACACTCTGCGGGTCAGCTTGGGCAGAACGGCACCCAGGAGAGAGAAGTCGGCGGCCAGCAGCAGATGTTCCTCGTGGGGCTCCGTCACTATTCCCATCAGCTCCGATTCATCAGCCCCCCTGACGCCTGACAGGAGGGGGGGGGGGGAGACGCCTGTAACATCCTAAAGCACTGTTTTAACCACGTTTTATACATGTAATGGAGAGTATGTGCAGTATCTGTAGGACAGCACTCAAACTCGATTGGTTTTGATAAGATTTTGGCTCTTATTGTTAGATAAGATTTAGTCCAAACTTCCATACCTGTCTATACTTTAGTTAGGGAGGTAAGAGTCTTTATTCTTATAACAGTCATTATTGTACATTTCCTAATAGCGCTAATGTCTTGGAAATGAAATGATGCTGAATATTAATCATTTTGCTGGGGACCCCTTGGAGCCTCTTTGAGGACCCCTGGGTGTCCCTGAACCCCAGGTTGGAAAAACCACTGCTGTAGAGTAGACAATACTCTAGGTATCTACAGGGTGGAGACAGAGCATTGGACATCAACGATGGCATCCCTTAAAAAGAAAGAAAAACATGGGACCTCTTCAAGGGAAGCGATTAAAAAGAAACACTCCAACGTCGGTAACTGATGGTCCATCATGATCGTGAATAAATGTGATGCAAGATGAAGCCGTGTATATTTTTCACAATTTGCTGTTTCTTGAATTCCTTTGCAGGCAGCTGATTCAACAGACTCACTAATGGCTACTAATTAACGGAGAGAAAGCACATCATCCATGACATGATTGCAATTTATATTGCGTGCATATTGTAGTTGTATTTCGGATGAAATTCTTATTCTGTCTCGTAACTTGAGGTGAGCATGAACACAATGGAAACGGTAACTGCAGCAGCTTCTGGTGAGCATTTTGAGCGACGACTTCACCGTGCAGAAATAAAACAGGGCTCATTCTGTCATTGCAAAATGAAATTCAAGGACTTTCAAGTGCTTTTTAAAGAACTATTTTATAATTTTCAAGGACTTCAGGCAAAATAAATACAAAACATTTTTAATGTGAACTTCATTCATTAAAATATGATATTATCTTTCATTATTCATATTAGTAAGTATACTTGTAAATCTATTATACAACAAACAAATTTAAGCACCTGAAGCACCCGGTAAGAAGCCTGAAACACAGCAAAACACACACACTGCCACCAGTGGACGGTGTCCTTGGTGGCATTCTGGACCAGCAGCTGCTCTTCTAGCACAAATTTCACTAGGAAGCACACGCGCGCACACACACACACACACACGCGCCCGCCCGCCCGCCCGCCCGCCGGCCGGCCGGCACACACACACACACACACACACACACACACACACACACACACACACACACACACACACACACACACACCCACACACACACACACACGATGTAGATCTATGACACGGTATGTGTGTGTCTGTAATGCCGGTGAACTAGATGTATGGGGCGTCACTCTGTGGGCTGTGATGTACGAGGGGAGCATGCCTCGGTATCAGAGCTAATGTGTGTGTGTGTGCGTGTGTGTGTGTTTGAGAGAGAAAAGAGAGAAAGAGAGAGCGAGGGAGATATTGGGAAACCTGATGAAAAATCCCTGCAATTAGCCCAGCACTGGACAATGATCTGTAATTATTACAGAGCTTGGGGCTAAGAGGAGTAGGGTGTTATGCGTGTGTGAGAGAGATGGTGGAAATTGAAAGAAAAAAGACAAAGTGTGTGTGTGTGTGTGTGTGTGTGTGTGTGTGTGTGTGTGCATTTACTCATACCCCTTATGTGAATACAAAATGTATTCATGAGAAAGGGGACAAGATGTGGGCTTGCTCTGCAGATTTATGCGGCGTGCGCTTCCTGCACTTGCACCTCGACGTGTACGTATAAGCTGAGGCCATCACACACACACTGATGAGGATAGATGGAAAAAACACACACACATACATATCTTTGTAGACAAAGATAGATAAAACACACACGCACACACACATACACACGTCTACAGCACACATACATAAACGCACACGTACGCTCATGAATGAATCCAATGAATTCAATGCATATGTTATGAATTTCAAAAGTGCCAACACCGCAGATATGGAAGTTCTGGCTGGATAAAAATCGATGGGCACCGCTGCAGCAGGGACGCTGTGGAAATTCGCAATCACGCACATGTGCACGCACACGCGCACACACACATAGAGCTCCACACTCACCTACTGCGAAGATAGAAATCCCGTTGTCAGACACGGCTTTGGCCGCCGCCTCCACCTGGTCGTCCGAACGGCCGTTGGTGATCAAAACCGCAACCTGTGGAGTGACGGGAGACGGTACAGGTGACACACACCTGCAGACTCTGCTCCTGAATTCACTCAACAATGAGGTGAATTCGGGAGCGGACCAATGATTCAAGAGAAATCATTCGCTGAGGAGTGACAGTGAATCCATTGAAAAGGCCCCTAAACGACGGCGCCGATTATTTTGACGGTTATTTGAGATTTGTTTGACTTTTGAAGTGTTTAGTAGTTGCAAGATGAATCATTTGAGACCAATTACCCAAGAGAAGCAATGATTGAAAATCATCCACTGAGGAATGATCGTGATCCTTCAAGGTCTAAAAGTGATGAGTTGAGTATAATATTTATTTATATTCATGAAATGCCTTTATCCTGTTTGCTATTAATTATTAATAATTGTTTTTATTTTATGAATGTAAAGACCTTTGAGTTGAATACTCTGCATGAGAGATGTATGCAAATAAAGGTTAATATCATTGTTGATATTATTATTATAATTAATGTACTCGGCTACCTATTAACTTGTTTTGGTGTTGAGTTTCCATTACATAGTATTTTTACTGTGTACAATCAGACGTAATTTGAACTATTTGTAATCTCATTACAGCTCCGGTGCTACGGTTGCGTGAAAGTTATTCAGCGCTGAATAATTCAATACGTGTTTATCAATGCAGTAATTACTGGATTAACCTCTGCTGCTCGAAGTTCCATTTGTGACTCTGATGTTGTTCTCCACATGTGTCAGAGGAACAGTAGAATGAAACCAGGATGGATTAAGAGGCTTATCAAGCGAGCAAGGCTCAAAGGTCCTTTTTTTTTTTTTTTTTTTTTTTTAACGTTTATTTTGCAAGGCCGGAGGGACCTTCCTTGCAAGCTGCAAACATTAATATGCAAAAAAAAAAAAAAGAAAAAAAAGGAAAAGAAAGTGCCTCCAAGGGCTCCAAGTTTAAACCCAGAACGGAATGTATAATGAACTGATTCAAAATCAGAAGCTGAGCCGAATCCAAGGACGCTGGCTCAACACTTAGGGTTGATCCCATTGTTGAGACCATTATTAAAAATGGACTAAGTTCATCGAAAGTTCATCTCACAATCAATGGCGGGAGGATTGCAAGGCATCAATATGCACACGACACGGCTTTTCCTGCGTGCGCGCCGGTTGTCAAATCCAATATATCAACCTAGACCTCATCTCTCTGCCTTTTCCACATCAGGAAAAGGTGCCACACACACACACACACACACACACACACACACACACACACACACACACACACACACACACACACACACACACACACAGGCAAAAGGAGGGAAGAGCCTGAACAGAATGCTAACCAGACTGTTCCGCAAGCATTACGAGGGTTTGGATAGAAAGTGAATTGTGATTTTATATGATACGCAGGACTCCATCGATACCTTTTTCAAAACTACTGAGTGGTTATCAATATGTGCAGAGACCAGCATGAGGGATTTGGCCTCAAGGCCAGTTGACTTCTTGGTATGTATTATTTATTAGAATAATGTGTCGTTTCGTGTTTCTGTCATTTACATTTCAATGGGATATTCAGTTTTAGGGACACGTTTTGCTTTTGCTCTGCCGTTATTTCTTTGTCTTCGCGATGTGACCTCTCCGCGTCACAGCGTCGCACCTTCGGCGTGTTGTCCCTGGCGATGACGGGGCTGAAGACGTAGTCCACCAGGAACTGCAGCGCGTCCCCCGTCCTGCTGGATCCGCCCTCGTAGGGAAGGTCCCTGACGGCGCTGAGGACCTCCTCTAAAGAGCTGTAGTCCGTCAGAGCGATCCTCATCCTGAGGGGAGGAGAACACCAGAGGTCACGCCGCACGACCGAAGCCAGCTCGAGGAAATCGGCGGGTCTATTCTCATCAAAAAGTGTGACCTTTTCAATGCAATGACAGGATATATTATTATTTATTAATATTGTATATATGTATATTATTGATCAAAACACTGTTTAACCACTTTAAATACAGTCAGGGTGCCAGACTCCTTTTCACCAGATTTTTACAGTTTAATTACAGTTGAATTGCGGAAAATCTTCATGCACACGGGCCCTGCTCTGAGAATACCTTTGGCTGCATAAATAAAATATGAAACCATGAATGAAAATAAACAAAATATTCCAACTACGAAGTTTTTTTTCTTTTACTTTGGTAGTCTCACTATGACAGCTCTATGTAGGAAAATGATCCAAGAACCAAACTGAAATTTGACCAAACAAATGTGTAAGTAACTGACGCCTCTCCCTATATTTGAGAATAAACTGCCATGATGCTGTTTAAAATTTAACATGAATATATATTTAACTCTTTATTAATCCCCAGGAGTAAATACCCGACAACAAAGAAAAAAAATCATCATAATTTCTGAGATTATACAGTATATCTGTATGTATATTTTGTGGGGAAAAAAGTAAAAGAAAACATCTTTAAAAACCGTAAATGTTTCTGTGCACCATTGTGATTCCTTCGGAGACCCCTAGGGGGCCCTGGACCCCAGTTGTGGAACGTGGGATCAGTGGTGTTCAGTCCCACATGTTGGCTCCTTGTTGCGCTCCCTGTGTGTTACCTGGGGATGTCCCCGTAGACCGTGACTCCAAAGCGGATCCCCTCAGGTCCCACCACGCTGTCCTGGAAGGATGAGATGATGGTGGAGATGAAGAGTTTGACGCTGGAGAAGCTGCTGGGGCCCACGCTCCACGACTCGTCCACCAGGAACACTACGTCCGCCTGCACCGCCGTCCTGCACGCTGAGGAGCACAAACGGCAAACGGTGGCTCAGTCGCCCAATACCAAAGGCTGCTTTTTTATGTTCATTGTGGGTCTGTCTGACCATGTACAACGATGCACCAACCAATACCAAGTTATATTCCTCGTGCATCAAAATGCACAGATTTTGAATCTGATGTTTCCACTGTGGAAAACAGTATGTAATTGTTTCATGGTTAACTATCTCAAACAGAGGGATTGGCTGATGTGCTGAAAAATAAGCCAAACATCTAACCCTATATTCCAGTAGATCCCCCCCCCCCATGTTGACCACCAGATAGCAGTCTTGTTCCACCCTACGAAGGAAGTTCAGCCAGGAGACTCACGCCACGCAGACGGTGCTTGCTATGAATGTTTAATGGGACGCAAGTGAGGTGAAAAGACCATCAATATTCCGAGCACTACAGCAATAAAACTTTAGCACAGCGATGAGGAACGCTTAGAATAATAAGAGAAATTCGCCCAAATATGGGGATCCATTTCACTCGTCAAGCAAACAAACACACCGAACCGAGGGGAATCTTGCCTGTTTGGAAGGTAAGGGTTCATTCTGATGTTTCTCTTGCCTTCCAGGAAATACAGAACATATATAGTAGACAGACAGTGTTAAAGGAACCTGCTGCTGGAGCACCTTAGACACACTCACGTGCACACACACACACACACACACACACACACACACACACACACACACACACACACACACACACACTACCAACCGCAACCACAGCATTGATCAGACCTGTGAATAAAAGATAGGCACCGCCGATTGTCCTGTGAGTGGTAACTCAGCTTCTTTCCCCATCCTCTATGTCATTAACCAGTTCTCTTTCCTTTCCACTTTTATCCCCCCCCAAAGCCTTTTTGGCCACCGTCCCAGAATTCAGCTTGAGGGTAGAGTGCCCAAGGGCGTAGAATGCCCAAGGTGGTGGCAGCTAGAGTCCGCAAGGCGGTAGGGTGTAGAGTCTCCAAGCTCCACGCAACCTTACGTTGCATTACAACCCTTACGTCTCAAGGCAACACTGCAACTGAATATTAAGCCGGATACCAATTTGGGTGGCGGGCAGGCAACCGCTTGGGGGCCCAGGGCTGTTAGGGGGCCCCCCGATGGCTGACAAAAATGACTCCACGGCAGTGTCTCAAAATGGAACGCAACCGCAGTGACTGCCACCCCCTCCCGCTTAAACAACCACAGGACGATTTGCAACGACATCTCGGTGGGAAACCTCCCTAAAGGGGCCCCATCAACTTGCATGATTGACTCCCGTAACATTCTCGAAGTTGGAATTGAAAGTAAATGAAGGAAAACGAAGAGGAGTTATCCATCTGGAAGTGAATAAAGGAGATAGCAAGACAGTGGTATTTAGGGGCCGATCCGATTACGTTATTCGGGACTAATAATGCGACGGGAACAGAGTTTTTGCCTCGGACCCGGACAGACCCTAGAATCGCCACTGTATGTGGCCGCTGCAGGGCCGTGCAGTCAGCTATAACGGACACTGTCCCCGCCACCAGAGGTAACTTTCCCAGGTCAGAGGGAAACGACAGCGCGCCTTCGGTGCTTTCCATCCCCCCGCGTCACACCTCGTATAGCGAGGTAACCAACCCGCCGTGCACTCGCAGTTGCTCCATTTGTATGAATGCGGACACATTTTCCACTCGGAGGAGACGGGTGAACGCACACAAACCAAAGCGGAGAGATGAGGGCGAGAGGGCAGGGTGTGGGGTGGGGGCGCTGCCGGTTTTCTGTCAGACACACGTATACAGTCAGAGACAGTCGACCCAGGCGGCGAAGAAAAAAAAAGAGAGGAACAATTACCCAGAACTTTCTCCGTCTGGAGAAGGGCAGGTGAGAACCACATGAGAGGGATAAGGAGGCGCCCCATGCTGAGTGTTTCTGGAACGTCAGGCCTAACTCCCATCCAACGCCGGCTGCCATCGTAAAACCTTTGAATCCAGCGCAGCACTGTGATGTAGGAACGCCGTGGGCTCTGGATTTGATCAATCTCAGTTGTTCCAAACCTTTTTTTTTTTTTCCTCTCAGAGACCCTAAATCAAACCTGATTCCGTCTGAGACCTCGCTATTTAAAAATTAAAAATACATTACTTTCTTTTGTTCATGTATTTATTAGCCGTCAGACGTCCTTTTTGACTAATTTGATTCTGTATCACACCACTTAAAGAGAGATTATTCAACACAGCAGCAAACAAAACTACTCATTTTCTTTTGTTTGCACAAACAACAAGCCTCGCCAAAAATCTACTTTTGATGGATTGTTGTTTTTGCATGAATATTGCACACCTGCAGAAAGCTGAAATCACATGTTTATATGGAAGGTAAGACATCAAACAAATGAGATTTGCATCTCCACCTCCATAACAATCTTCCCACCTGCTTAGACACATTAGTCAGGCAAAGTGACAAGGAATTACCGTTTTTTTCTTCCAGGTAAGTAAATAACAAATTTGGCCTTGAATACTCAAATGTTGATGTTGTTTTCATCTTTTGTAATTGGGTGACAGAGCTGGGGGTATAAATGGTACGGCCCCTAGGACTGCTGCAGACTTTAATCTGAGAATTACCAACATTATGAAAAGCTGCAAATAAGCACTGGTGTTCAAACACGGCCTCTGGCTATTTTTGTCCTTTCGTAATTCTGCCCCATGTCCTTAACCATCGCCCCCACCGCCAGTCGCGCCCCACCCGAGCACCGTCAGGCCTTTGATTGGCCGGCTGACCCTTCGGTGACATCCAGAAGCACCCGAGGCCGGAAGGTTCGAGCGTCTCATGGATGGATTTGAAGCGAGCGGGCAGTCAGACCCCGTGTACATGAGGCCTGCATATGTTTTGAATTCCCCCAACCAGACGCCGAACAGCCCAGAAACCGAGGTCCCAGGTCACTAATCCAGGTGCGGAGATCTACCGACCGGACGTGTTGTGTCGCTGCGCACTATCCGTTTCTCAAGCCCGGCCTGCCGCATGCCCAGCGGTGGAAAGTACACGTACGTTTTTATGACGGTACTTCAGTACATTTTTCAGGTGTGTGTACTCACTTAAGTATATTCAGTTTTGGAGAGCTTTGACTTTCACTCCTTTACAATTCAAAGCAAATATCTATACTTTTAACTATTCTAAGACCGTCACCTTACTTTCGTCCAAAGATTTGATTTTGATTTTGTATATTTTATATTTTGTGTATTTTACATACAATTTGCATTGATATATATCAAAAGCAAATCAAAGAAAAAGGGAAAAATCAGGGACTGTATCTATCAACGATTGATGATTAATGATTGTATGATGGTGATTGTATGTTCAAGTTCAAGTTCAAGAGAGAGGAAAGTTAAGGTAAGTCTCATTTGGGAGCATTTAAATGTATACAGCAACACAGCAACACAGATGACTAATTCTATTATATAATTATAGAACCCAGAATGGCGATTGCGGAGCCGGCCCTTGCGGCCGCCTGCGCAAGCACCTTGTGTCGGTTACGCACATTTTTGTATTTTTTAAGTATTTTAAGAGCTAATGGAGCTTATTGTGCGTTGATGTGATACTTTAATTTTTTAGGCTCTTCCTCCACCGGGCCTGCGCACAA
The DNA here is from genome assembly GCF_960531495.2 of Zeus faber. Classification (NCBI taxonomy): domain Eukaryota; kingdom Metazoa; phylum Chordata; class Actinopteri; order Zeiformes; family Zeidae; genus Zeus; species Zeus faber. The sequence goes on along the minus strand of NC_137208.1, from coordinate 13,708,180 downwards.
CCCTGATAATCCAACGCATACAACAACACATCCTCCTGTTTGACTCATTTACTGTGAGAGAGAGAACAGAAGTAGGAAATGCAAGATAAACAGAGATCGGGAGATTGTGTGTGCGTGTGTGTGCGTGTGTGTGTGTGTGTGTGTGTGTGTGTGTGTGTGTGTGTCTGGACCCTTTCACATACCTTCATCCTGAGCAGCGACTCTGTGGTCAGCGAGTGACAAGAACATCAGCAGAATCCACACACAGGTGCGGCCCATAGTCCTCTCCTCCTCCTCTCCGTCCCTCTACCGCTCCTCCTCTTCCTTTTCCTCTCCTCCTCCTGGTTCTGCTCTTCAGAGGTCCCGGTCCTCGGTCCACACCGCATTCATCAGTTCCGACCTTTGCTTTCTTTAATCCTGAATTAGATAGAAAATCGGTTTGCATGCTGAAAGGAATTCAGAATCGAAAAATATATTCCGTTGCATTTGATTTGTGAGATGTTCCTGTAGTTTTGGTACTTTGGGTACACACGCACGCACACACACACACACACACACACAGACACACACACACACACACACACACACACACACACACACACACACACACACACACACACACACACAAGCGCAGTTTAATTCAATCGCTGAACTGCTAAGGTTGTTACTATGGAAACAGTCACGAGCTCAAAGAAATTAGTTACAGTTGTTTATCATTTGCCTAAACAGAAAAAATTACTTGAAAAACAGAAAATAGTTTCCACCTGGGCTAAGAATAATGAGCATATTTAATATGTTCCCTCCCGAGTAATAAAGATTCAGACCTAATCCCAAAAGACATAAGAGAATATAAACAACGAAAAATAAAAATCATTCTAATCATTCTATTTGCAAGCGCATACTAAAGCAGCAGTTTGTAAGAAAACTGCTTGTTTAGAACCACATTGACCGTAATGAGACGCACGCAGTCGTTGTTATGAAAAATATCGAGATTTGCTCAGAGGATTTCTGGTTTCAAGGGCAAATGGCGCCTGCTACAGTTCACCCCAGTGCTGCTCATTCCTGTCAGGGCGGAGAAAGGGAAGAGCCTCGGTCCAAAGGATGTTTAGCCTGGTTGACCGCCAAATCCCCAGACCAGGGATTAAGTAAGACACCCCCCCACCCGGGGACTTCCTCCTTGCCCTGGAAGTCACACTCTGTAGAGGTGATTATATACACAGCTAAACACAGACCAAGCATGGCTAATCGCTTCTGACGTGTGTGTGTTTTCATCAGTGTGTGCAAGGTACCCTGAGCTTGGTATAAAAAAAAAAAAAAGTAGACCAGTGGCAAATCTAGTAGCAGATTTTATTTGCGTGCTATTTTTGTTTGCCGCCCGGTAGGTGTGTGTGTGCTTGGGTGTGTGGTGCATCTATTTATGCCTCATGTGAACGTAAGAATAGCGGTGTAGACCGACTGCACACACACACAGAAGGCATCGGCACGTAACATGAGGTCATGCAGTATCTACGCCAGCGTCAACAAGAAAACTATCCGATTTACCAGGAATAAAGTTCTACACTTGAGCTTTATGGAGGATGGAGCAGTGTGTCTCAACAGGAATGAGCGAGACGGCGAGAAGGAATGTGAGTGTGATTGAGAGACACCGATGCATAGCGGCAGTAGGAGAGCGAGAAGATGTGGAGCCCATCTTTGAATGAACGAGTTTCTCTCCCAGGCTATGGCTTTTTAAATTTCTTTTACTGTCATGTAGTAACTCAATACCATCGATTCATTGCGGTTGCATTGCTGGCATATAACTTGAGGCGCATATACTTCAAGGCTGGTTTGCAAGTCCTAGCGCATCACTTCAATCAGTACTGATGAGAAATAATCTGCTGTGGAGTTCTATAGAATGTTCCCAAACCTGGAATGTGTTGAGGAAAATGATCAAGATCAAAGATCACATCATGCCCTGTATTCTATTGTCATGGCCATTTTGCTGCATTTTCACATCAAACAATTCTACATGGGAAAAGAATATTGAGGTATTAGGAAGCAGAGTATATCATCAACCTGCTGCATCTACACTAGCACCATGTCCGCCCTTGGACTTCCATTGAGATATTTTCAACGCTGACTTGGGTGTAACATTATGTGTTTTGCGGAACGAGAGCACGCCCACGCGTGGGCGCATTTGCCC
>NC_137208.1:13671019-13701019 GCF_960531495.2 Zeus faber | reverse complement strand
CCCTTTTCAGCACTGCGGCGCGGAAATAGCACAACAAGCTTTCAAGTGAACAAGAAGCGAGAAGTATTTTTGGTCTTTTGCCGCTGAGAATCCAACGGAGCAAAGTGAGCGGGGTGGCTTACCCGGGCTCGATAGCAGCCGGGGTAAACGGCCTTAACCCTCTTTCTGTAGCAGGTGTGTTTAGAAGTAGAAGGTGTTGTGGATCTGCTGGGGGTGCTCAGGTGGGGAATATTAACCAGCCTTGTCTCAGCTAATTGCACCTCTTCTCCCCCCGACCCCACCCCCACCACCACCACCACCACCACCACCACCAACCCCACCACCACCCACCATCCCCCCAGCCCGAGTCACCAGCGGCGCCGGGGCAAAAGTGAGCGCTGATTAAATTCAGGCTTTGGGCGAAGCGCACAAAACAATCATATGTGCACAGGGAGCGGAGAGAGGGGAGGAAGCGGACGGAAGAGAAGAGAGAGAGTGAAAGGAAGGAACGAAGGCGGAGCGAACGAGCCGCAGAGCGAGCCGCCGGGACGTAGCGGTGGGCGGAGGCTGTGTGAATTGGGTTTTTGTGCGTGTTTGTCTGCGTCTGACTGAGTGTCGGCTGTAAACACAGAGGGCAGGAGAGGATTTTGTGTGCCCAGCTGCGTGCGCGCCTGCGTGTGTGTGTGTGTGTGTGTGTGTGAAAGTCTGTGTGTGTGTGTGTGTGGATGTGTGTGTGTGTGTGTGTGTGCGCACGAGTCTGTGGGTGTGTGTCTGTGTGTGTGTGTGTGTGTGTGTGTGCGTGTGTGTGCGCGTGTGCAATTGCGAGGTCCATTGTTCATTAGGAATGCTAGAAGGCAGGACAACCCAATAAAAAAAACATTAGTGGAATTCTCGGTAATTATAGCTCCGGTTACAAAGGCTTTCCTTTGACATCTGGCCAATGTCACCACTCTTCCATATTCTCTGATTTAAACTTTCAGTCCCTCTCTCTCTCTCTCCTTGTCGCTGCTCTGTTTCCAAGGACGGAGAAGTGCTGAACGCTGCGGATGCAATTCCGCCGGCGCCGATAGAGACGCGACGGCCCGGGCCCGCCACGATGTCGATGGCGAAGGAAGTGGAAGGGAGTCGACTTGTGGATTCATATTGCGTTTGGAGGAGTTCGGCAAATTCACCAGTTGTGCCCGGTGGCGGATATTCAAAAAGTCACAGCTTTTAACTTGATGAAAAATAGTTTTAATGTAGTCGTCAACCCTCCCCGTCCTTTCGGTGCTCGGCCGCTCCCATCACAAAGGTCATGAATCAAACATTACTGTAGCCCTTGGTAGTAAGGTGCTGTGTTAATTGAGTGATTTCTCAGACTGTGCTTTAATTATGTAAAGTTTTTTTCTTTCTTAAACATAGCTGCATAATTTATCGAAACAGGATTCCGTATAATTCGACTCCAGCCGAGCGATATCATGAGTTTGAGTGCCAAAAGGAAAGCGCCCCCTAAAATATATATTAAGAGCTCTGAGCACACAATAAACGTTATGGTGTTTAATAATTGAAGTGGCGTTCCATAAAATCGTCTGTTGGCTGGATAACACTCCAAGTCCCAGAATTGCAAATGTTTGTTTTTTGTTAACATCGTGGTTTACGCTCATCTTCAATCTGAGACGGTCCCTTCCCTTTCTACAAAGTTGGTGGCGGACCCCGCCCCAAACAGTGGAAACAGCTTATACAGTAGGAGTACATGCATAACTTGAACACAATGAGTAGCTGCATCTTATAACGTGCCAGCTAAATAAATGATCAAATATGGGACACATATGGGATCAATAAACAACATAAACATATGGATTACCACGTTAAAGCTCCAGAATGTAAATATTAAGTGCTGACCTACTGCTGTACTGTGAACGTCTTCTCTTTGAGACAGTCTGAATGGGATGAACTAAAATAGATTGAATGGAATGCTTCAGTTTATGTATTGTGTTGTTGTGTCACTTTTTGGCTCTTCTGCCCCGAGGCAAACAAGATCCTACCGCAGGTCCATAAACCAAGCAACCACTCGGCAGAGCGCCAAGCTCCCAATGCCGCTAACTAGTGCCGGCTTGCACTGCCAAGCCCCTAAGCAAGAAGACGCGCGCTCACACACAGCAACTCACCTGGCATTCACCTGTGATGCACACGCACACGCGCACACACACACACACAAAGAACCAATTGATTTGGTCTCCAGCAGAAATGTTCTGCATAATCAATGTGTTTCTTACATCATGCAACCGTGCGTCTCCAGACAGCGGACGAGGCGTCATGGCAACAGGGGAACACAACAGTCACAGCATGTGGTTCCGTTTTTTTTTTTCGGGTCGAGACGATCCGGCAAAAAGGAAGATCAAGATGCAGCACGCCTCACGCAGAAGGAATCGATTGTGAGCGAACGTGTGCATATGTGTGTCCAATTAACTTTTACTGCCGCGACTGATGAATAACGTCCAAAATCCGGAGCGACGTGAACACTCTTCATGTCTTCCACGTGCTTAAATTCACCACTAGCAGCGATTAGAAACCGATGCCACATCAAAAAAATGGAATGCACATGTAGGGCCTTTTGCTCGGATAAATAATTGACTGCTTCTATTTGCTACACACGTGGGTGACGAGACAAATGTTTTTATTTGCAACCAACGGGAATTCTATTGAGTGGTTTAAGCAAACACAAGCCTTTGACCCAACACATTTTTCCGTCTGAATTGATTTGTTTCCTGTTTCACTGACAGAGCAAAGCGTTCAATGCATTATAATATATAGTCATGGATTTTGTGAGGATGCCGAAAATCGTCCAAGACACACGACCCTCCCTGCGATCTCTGGCGAACCGGCCACCTTTGGGGGGGGTGTCTGGCAACCCCAGGATGGGAATCACCGAAATAGGCAACGATCTCTGAGATTACGTTTTTTTTTTGTCAATTTCATCGCAAAATCATTGCAACATGGCGTCAATTCAGAAAGTATGTAAATTCATTGTTTATTATTAACTATATCTTGATAGTGACGGTGGACGGTTTAGTGGAATACTTGGATGTTCGATGAGACAGCAATGGCTGTACAAGAACGGCCTTCAGAAGGGAACGGATGAGCCAACACAGCAGAATTTGGACCACAATGGGTAACGGTGAACTCATCACCAAAACGCAGACGGTTTGAGTGTGCACGCAGCGTTTGAGGCCCGCTCAACCCCTGCCGGTCTAAAGGGAGCAGCTGCCCACCGCCGACCTCGCGACCTTCCCGAAACCGCAGGACGGGACGGACGAGGACGAGCCGCGGCGGCTGTGATGCAGAAAAGAAAGCCAAACATTTTACCAGGTTGGTCACACTGAGATCGAGACAGGCTTTTACGAGAGACCCGGCCAAGGAAGCGGCGACGTTAAACACGAAACATAACACATAAAAGGCGCAGCTATACAACATTTTAAACCTTGAAACGGGGAATAATATCGAAATTGGGGAAATTTAATAGTCAAAGTCAGAGTGTCAGACTTCGGCGGAACCCTTGCGATCGCAGATCACAGCCGACTGCCGCAGAGGAATCCTCACCTCACACACACACACACACACACACACACACACACACACACACACACACACTACCAACCACAACCACAGCATTGATCAGACCTGTGAATAAAAGATAGGCACCGCCGATCTGACTGAAAGCATGTGCACGATTTTGAAACGGACTAAATTTGTGTGTGCCAGAGACCTTGCGGCCGAGAAAAAACACTTCAACAAGGTGATGAACATGGCGGTTTGTGCGTGCGTGCATGCGTGCGTATGTGTGTGTGTGTGTGCGTTGTGTGTTGCTTCCTCTGATCTGTTGGCCAGCATGTCTGTCTGTAATTAAATCACTCAGCGCTACTTTGAAAGGCTCCATACATTTGGCAGTTGGTATCATTTGGCTCCGCTACTGAATTTTTCAAACCAGTTGCTTTTATAGTAATAGCTTCATTTTGAGTATTATTCTTCAATGACCAGTAAACACCAGACTGCGTTGAAGCCTCTTTTACCATTAAGAGGCCTAAAGGAGCACGATTAAGGCGGCTGGCGCTGACTTTCAAATGTGTTCCTACGAATCTCACCGGAGATACTCGCAACCGCGTGTCAAGGTCGTTTTAGCGTTGTACAGGAGGAATTTGCAGCGTGCCCGGAAGCCAGATCTCTACTTGAGCTGGTGTTGCCATCCACTGCGGTGCTCTGTGTTATCCTGCGGCTCATCCGCTGATAAGGCCTGATCCCCGCCGAAAAGCACGCCGCCGGGCCGGAGACGGCGAAGTCTCGTAAAGGTTATCGTACTGTAATGAACCGATTTACTCGGAGAGATTTACGCACCTATGTTTCCGTTTCCCCCCGCAGCTGAACTCTGAAGGAATAATCCAACCCGATTGAACGGAACAGAGGAGAACCGGACTGCGCTGGACCGAGCTCACACAGTTCTGTCGTTACGTATTAAGATTTGGCACCATGTGTTTTTTAACAATAGGAGGGATCCGCTCATCCTCTACCAATAATGACAACATGATTAGGATAATCGCAGCAATATGCCCGTGGTCACGGCACTGAGCCTCTCAAAACCAAATATGCCTTTGTTGAGGGTTTTTACAGAGGGTTCTAAGGTCTGTCCGCATGGTCATGCTGGGTATGATTTTGTTCCCTGTGTTTGTGGTTTTACAGCCTCATACATCCAGAAAGAGAGCTAATATCACTGCCACACCCGGAGCAAGAGGCACTCAATAAGAATAACAGAAATCCTTCCCCATCAGTCAAGCAGTGATCTCAGCGGAATGTGTCGTGTGGTATGGTACAATATCACGTCACCCACACACACACACAGACACAGACACACACACACACACACACACACACGCACACGCACACAAGCATAGACTAGTCTTGCATATGTCAGCTGAGAGCAGGTCACTGGAGCTTTTCAGTCGTATTCAATGGAATGGAAAATGGCTGCGGGCGGCCTGTGGCGGTGGAGGCTGCCTCATCACGTACATTATGAAAGTAGGACTTCACATCCCAAGTCGAAGTTTTTAGGGTATCAATTTTATTTAATTTTTTACCACGAGGCCCCTCCAGATCACAATCTGAGGATGGCTGAGCTAGCGCACCGATTACAAAGTTAAAAAAGGCGACAGCAGCCATCCAGCAATGTTGTTCAGGTAACACAGTTCTCGCCCAAGCAGACCAGATTGTGAGGATCTAGTGTGATCTGAAGGTTATTATCGAGGCAGGTCCTTTATGGCTTTTTAGCGCAAGTTGAACTTTGATATAGAGAATAGAATTAGCTCTATTATTAAATCAATGCGCTGATCAATATCCACAAATGGAGGCACGCACACACGCCACACGAAAGCACCGTCGCGTAATTGAACATGGATTTTTTTTTTTTTTGTCTGCTCTAGCAAACTCAAGAAATCTACATCTCTGGATTCATCGCAAGCACGTTGGTACCCGCTCACATGGCGGGGTGGAGGATTTCAAAGAGGTTTATCTCGCAACAGCTCCCTGACCCCTGTCCCTCCTAATGCACCTCTATTTAATGTCCACAGCACAGCTGGGGGTCTGGGGTGTTGTAATCTTTAAAGGTCTTCAACCAGTGGTCTGCAACCCCTTATGGTGGTCCACAGATGCAATGTGAGGGGTCCACATGATTGATTGATCCAGCGGTGGAAAAAGTACTCGTGGAGAAGTATAACTTTGAATAAAGTGGAACGTAAAAGTACAACATTCAACTTTCTGCTCAAACAACAAACAACAACTTCAGGACATGTGGATCACCAGTGTTCTCCAAGGAAAAGCCTGGTCATTTCTTTACCTAAACCTACAATCAGAATTTTTGAATATTGATCCAGTGGTCTTCCTTTAACAGTGGAGCACATCTCTGGGGAGAAAAATAGTGGGAAAGGCAGAGAGCGGGAGGCCTGGGAACAGAGGACGAGATGGTGGAGGACAAGGGGAAGATAATGACAAAAACATTAGAAGGTGGGTGACATCAACAGAGGGAAATGGTCTGGGAAAAAGGGAACCGGTTTGTGAGAGACAAAATGAGATACGATTTTCGGAGGGAAATGAGAAAAAAAAAAAAGAATAAAACAATGGAGCTCATTGCCGATATTTGGCACAATGGCGGCCGCGCGGCGGCCAGTTCACGGCACTTTTCGCGCGAGCGGAAGGTGAAGGGAGAGACGGGATGTGCAGCGGAGGCAGAGAAATGGACTGATGGCGATAACATCTGCAGCCAGACAGAAGAAGAGAGAAACACATGGGTGAGAGAGAGAGAGGGGAGGAGGAGAGGGAGGAGGGGGAGACAGAAATAGACAGTCAGAAAGGATGAAGGACCAAGACAAATATTAAGGAAAAGACGGAAACAGACAAGGGACATCCTTCAACCACCATCAACACTATAACAAAACACACACAAGAAACACACTCCAACACTACCATTCAGCGTCAGCATCAGCACACACTATCTCTCATATATTATTATTTTACCTTAACTTTTAGCAAAATACATAAAGACGACCGGCTCGGTTGGGACAACTCTGCTATTCGTGGAAGGTTTCGGCCAAAAGTTTCGTTTATGAAATAATCATCTATTTACACACACACATGAGTGTGCGCAGAGGAAGCGGCACACTTCACAACTTAAACAGGAATTGTGCTGTCTTATTATCACACTGACACACTAACCCAACTGAAAGAGCTCACTCACTCACAATTTACAGCCACACAGCCACGCACACGCACACACACACACACACACACACACACACACACACACACACACACACACACACACACACACACACACACACACACACACACACCGTGTTGCCTCAGGACCCTGGGGCGACTGAAATTCCTGGGTTCCACACTGGGGTCATCCCACCCTGGAGGGGGTGGTGTGTTCTTCCACCCAGGGCCTGTCTCGTCCTGCCCGCCTTCCCCTACCGAGGCCCGGGCAACGCCGGGGTGCAAGCAAGCCCCTCTCAGTGGACCACAGCCTGAGGGGACCAGCTGGAGGAGTGGAGGGACGGAAAGAAAGAAAGAAAGAAAGGAAGAAAAAAAGAGAGAAAAGAGGAAAGAAAGAAGTGATGGGATGTGCAGGTGAGGGAAGTTCAAGGTTGTAACAAGTGCTGACGGCCTGAAAATGTTGTTGATGGATGGATGGATAGAGGAGTGCAAGGATGGTGTAGAAGTTTACACAATGGTTACAGTTGTCGAAGTTCTCACTGATAGTTCGTTTTTGTACTTTAACGGATCGTGAAAATTAAAATGGTCGCTCGTCAGCCTGCGGCGTCGGCTCGAGATGGAAAACATGAAAATCCCTCGGCAAACAGGTGGCAGGGAAAAACCAAATTCAGTTCTTGTTGGTCGTGGCGGGCGGGAGGAGTTCTGTGAATAACAATGTGAGAGAACAAGACAAACAGGGAGCGAGGAGATGGAGGAGATGGGGAAGACGGAGGAGATGGGGAAATGGGGGAGATGGAGGAGATGGAGGCGATGGGGGAGACGGGGGAGCGGAGCGCCGCGCAACGCAGCGTTGCGTCTGGAATCCGTCACCACCGCCGGAGAAAGGAACCGCGGAATGAGAAAAGCAAGAGACATTTTCGGCAATATTTTTGGCCACGAATCAAATGAAACACTTTAAGGAACCAGACAGAAGTTGGAAAAACAAGTGGACGTGGATTTGACACAAAACTGTGTTTATCTCTTCCCGGTGAGTGCCCATATTGATTGTTGCAATTACACGTTATTGCGGTCCCATTATTCGCACTGACTGTCTTTAATTACACTAGAAAGAGGAATGAGCAGAGAGAGAGAGAGAGGGAGCAGGAGAAGGGGGAGAGAGAGAGGGAGGGAGAGAGGGAGAGAGGGAGACGGTACGTATAGATAGATGAAGAGAGAGACAGCGCTGAACTAATTAAAATGGAAACTTTTTGTTTCAGCGAGCTGACAAGCAATGAATATGGCAGGGAAATAAGATGACCGCAGGGAACACCGAGAGGAGCGACACGCGCACGCACACACTCAGACACACACACACACAGACAGACACACACACACACACGGAGGCGCAATGCAGAGTGCCGTTGCCATAGCTACGGACTGTAGTGCCACATCATACTGCAGAGTTAATGCAGAGACGTGTGCATGTGTGTCTCATTTAGATTTCATTATATTATCGCCTTAACCTAAACCCACATCCAAAACGCACCCACACTGCAGGAACAGAGAGAGCGCGCGAGAGAGAGAAAGAGACGGAGACACACAGCGAGCGAGACAAAAAAGATGGGGTGGGTGTGCAGATATTGCAGCGAAGGAGACAATAACCTTTCATTTCAGGACGAATGATGCATTCCATTGAACTTGGAAAAGTACGAGCCGCTACTTGGAACAGTGCAAAGGAACGGCCCTTTAAGTCGGAATTCCAAATTGACATTTCGGGGCTGATTGCTGATCTGAAGGCGGCGGCAACGTGCCGTCACACGCACCGCTGACATTGAACGAGGGTTTCCGACGTCGCATGGGTCTTCATTTGGAAAATCGTCTAACTTTGATCGATAATACCCCCAGCTCCCACGCGGGTACTCGGGAAAATTCACGCTGTGTCCAAACAAACACAAAACCTACTGCGGGTGTTCGTGTTTTCTCAGAGGACACTGAACACGTTTAGACTACTGACTCAGAATGAGAGATTTCCTACTTCCAATGGAATGTAGCATGAAGGGCGGAACGGTGGCGCAGTGAGTCCACCTGGGCTTGAATCCTGTTTTCGGGTGTCTGTTGGCGCGGCCACGGAATGCTCTCCCTGTGTGTGTGTGTGTGTGTGTGTGTCTGTGTTTCTCTTGTTTACTCCTCCTCCACCGATGACAACTCCCAGACTTCCACCCCTGGCTAATTGGAGAGTTGAATTTCTCCGCAGGTGTACAATGGTCCCACTCAGGGCGTCTACCCTCCCGCCTCACGCCGCGTGTCAGCTCACAAAAGCTTGACCCGGGTCCCCGCCTCTCTTCCTCGGCTTCGGAGAAATGAGAAGGGGATGAGTCATTGGAATACAAATAGGGACCCCGTTGCTGGAATCTGCAAAACACGGCGGAGAATCCTCTAATCGGCTCCAATAAACGTTGGAAACATCCAGTCAGTCAAACTTCTGGGACGGCGGCGATACGGCGGCATGTCTTCAAAGGTGCAACCGAGAAAAGATGAACCGCGACCTTTCTTGCATTTTAAGAATTTCGGGTCGAGCATCATCACCGCACGAGAATCAAGGGCGGATTTTAGTAGAATCGGGAATTCCGTCCGCAGCTTTTGGTGAAACGTGAACCGATGAGGTGTTTTTTTTGTCCCGTCCCCCCCCTTGCTCGCATTGTACAGTCTGCGTATAAACTTTACAACTGTCCTTGTAAAACGCTGCGACGCGCTCACGGACTATTCTCCAAGCCCATTCACGCCCTCGCCACCCTCCCTCTCTCCTCCTCTGCTTTTCACAAGACATTTTTAAAAGGGGACGATTCCCGTTTGGAGGCTAACCTGGCAATAACTGCCACTCCCAAACAAATAACAAATGCAAATAACCGTGGCTGTAAAAGCAAGGGACATAATTGAAGGGCTGCCATGGTTCTTTGAAGGGTCGTCTCCAGCTGGCCGGAGGCACGGGCCCTTCGAGGCCGCGGGCGTGAGTGGGAGGTGAGAGGTCAAACAGAGTTCAAGGCCGGGAGCCACCGCTGTCTCTCTCTGAAGCCGATACACCCCTGGAAAGAGAGGGATGGTGACAGATAACCCCAAAATGTTCTTCCATATACTGTACTATAGTGGTCAGTGGTCACAGTGTTGGAACCTTGACATGAGATGGTAGAGAAAACAACATTTGCAAACAATGAAACAAGTGTACACTCTTAAAATAATTAACGTTCAGTATATGCATGTTGTGAATAACCAAGAGGGGGAAGTACTTTTGTGTTACACTATTTAAAACCTATATACGCAGTGGGAAAAGCTCAGGGACAGCATTATAATGGAGTTACTATTGTTTTAATTCACAATCCTGCTGGAAACCGGGGTCCATGACAGAAGCCGTAAAACAACCCAACATGTGCTTTTTTTCGTGAGTACTTTAAGCCGGATTTCCTGATAGTGCTGAGCAAGCCGCTGTAAACTAAAGCTGTGGCAATGGTGTTGCTTTGCTCTATTGAGTTAAACAGCGTCGTTACCAGCGCACAGAGTGAGAGGCAAGCCAACGATTTCCAATCAATAAAGCAACACCATTAGCCTTTCTAAGAAAAACCCTTTCCAGTAAAAACAGGATCAATGCGCTCCCTGCCGAGCCCTTAAAAAACAGATTCAGAACCTTGGACATCCCAGCTTTTGTAAAATTGACTATGCACCTCTGCATTTCTCCACTTTAATAAATCTTTTATGCCGGCTCCCACATCAATTTCAGATGCGAGCTACTCTGTTTCCCAGAGAAAACACGCGCCTCCTTTTCTCTTTGTTGAAAAGTGATGCTGTCAGTCGGAGTTATGTTGAGATGAAATACCGTGACATGTTTGCCTTTCACTGCCTGCAGTACTGAGGCAAATTGAGGGTTTCAACACACAGACGCACGCACACATAAACACACACACACACACACACACACACACAATTTAGATCAATACACTCCTTTTCCTTATCTCATGGTAAAATATAGCTGTAACCATTATAGAAACAAACTTCACCCCCTGTGTTCATTCATCAGAGGAGGAGAGATGAATTCCTCATGAGATTTAAGGTGAAACGGCGCAGCTTTTACAGTTAAACATCTCAAAATGACCGTGGAGGTCATTGCTAGAGGATTGATTGAAGAATAAGTCATCAAACACCCATAACAACTGACGCTGTCACGATTGTGACCATTTTGCTGATAACTAATTACACAAATAATTGTGATAAATGAGTTGTCTTGTTGTTAAAAACAACGAGTGTTTTTGTAAATTATGTGTGTTTGGTCACGTATGTCATTGCTGCTGCAACACTGGAATTTCCCTTTGGGGATGAATGAAGTACCTTTATCTTTCTCTATATCTTGGTCTTATCATTATTGCATGTCACTACTATGGTTAAGCCCTATGACAGTGGAACAATAAACCACCACCTTATGAAGAACATGAAGAACAGCCATTTATTGGAAGAAAATTCAACATAAAAATTTGGTCAATTTGGTCAGTTAATTATGTAGCAGTTTCTTTCAGGTTTATACTGCTTAAAAATGTTCAGGTTTATTTTCCATTTCCAATATCCATTAGATATTTTATGTTATTGTAGAACAGTTAATCTTTCATGTTTATATTGCCTAAAATGTTCTAAATTTCTGCTTTATTTTCCATTATCCTGCATTCTTTTATTGAGTACAGTTAACTGTGAGATTAGATATTACTGCCTATCCACAGTATCTATCCATCTATCTATTTCCTCAACCAAACTAAAATAAATCTACAACATTGTATTAGTTGCAACATTCTCACATATAATCATGGAATCTAAGGGTTAAAAAAAAAGATTGGCATCAAGTTTACGTTCAAGAGATTATTTGTCAGGTCAAATAAGTGTGATCAGACCATTATGTAATAATCGTAATGGCTATAATAGCAAAAGAAATACCATCAAAATAAGTGTTGTTAATAAGACATGTATGCAGGCGGCAGAAGGCTCGTCTACACTGACAAAAGGTAAATGATGACGAGCAGAGAGACAGCGAGTTGATCCCTTCACCCCCCAGACGGTCCTCCTTTCATCTGCGTCCTGATCGATAGCGCCGTCGCGGAGGAAGCCGGTGTTTTCCACTCGCTAGGAGCTCTGGGAACTGGGGAAGAGGGGGGAGAGGGACAGCGGACTCACCTACTCCTGCATAAGTAGGTGAGACCCGCGGGGCCCGGGAGACACTTCTGCTGCCGCCGCTGCTGGATCCATCTTGTCTCAAACCGCCGGAGAATTATGAAAGGGCTGCAACATCTGCTGCCCGAGAGGAAGACAGACAGTGACGGATGTCCAGGTGTGTGTGTGTGTGTGTGTGTGTGTGTGTGGAGGTTTGACTCGATACACACACACACCCGCACGCACATGCACACACACACACACACACACACACACACACATCGAAAAAGCAAGCCTGTGTATGTGTGCAAGTGCATGCGTCCACACACAGAAGGAATAAGGACGTGAATGAATGAATGTTGAATGAATGCAAACATAAGCGATGCACACATCCATTAACGAGTCAACGATGACAGACATTAAAGAATCTATAAGTGTACAAAAACACATACCAAAAGATGGCAAGCGATTTAATAGCCGTCAAAATCGTTCACATATCCTCCACGTATGCATTTCCAGTTGAATAAATAGTCTAATTAGATGAGATTCAGATTGATAACATAATATGTATAATGAAATGACAAGAGTTGCACCCTGCACACAAAACAAGAGTATCCAGAAAGAATCCTAATTTGATGAAATGACTGAACAGTAAGAATTATGATTCCACTTTGCCCTCATAGGAATTTATAAGTTTGTTAAACACACACGTCAAGCACCTTGTCAACACAAAGGCTATGTTCATACTGCAGGCAAAAGTGGCCCAAATCTGATTTTCTTGCTCATGTGAATGAGATCGGTTGTTGTTTTTTTCATAATAGTGTGAACAGCACAAATCACATGAAATCTGATCTTTTCAATTCTGATTTGGACCACTCTCATATGTGGTCCTAAATCGGATACATGTCTGATTTTTTTTGCAATGCGACCTCAGTCTAAACGGTCAAATCGGATTCACGCGACTTTTCCGTTGCTCTAGAGCCGCATTAGTCCCAAATCTCCGCTGGCGGGAAAACCAAAATGGAAGACAGCTGCGATGGAGGTGGTCAGTGGAGGGAGTGTGTGAGGGGTCGTATCTTAACCGGTCTGCGTTTGCAAACGTGTCAAAAAAATGGCCAAACGGGGCCACAGAAGAACGTGGCTGCAGTGTGGGAGAAAAGTTAAGCACCTCAAAGCCACCTAATTAACACTAAGGCTGACTTCAGTGGCCTCCACGTTGACTTCCATACGACAGCGTGCCACGTGTGACGTCTTTGTGACTGTTCTTCTGAGCATGCGGGTCAGCTCAGGGGCCGTGACCAGTTCACACTGGAATCTGATAAAAATTATGTGAACAGCCAAACAAATCTTTTTTATCTGAGCAATGAATCCGAATTGAGCACCAAGGCTTGCAGTGTGAACGTTGCAGAACTGTGCCTTCAAATGACCAAATAAGTCATGCAGTTATAGCATTAAGGCCGTATGTAAAATCAATTTTTCAAATCAGAATTTTAATGTTGTGATATTTACATATTGGCCTGCTGCGACACAATCTGCTCCATGCAGACAATACGGTAAGTGCCAGAGCTTCAGACCTGTTGCTGCATGAACAATACATCAGTCAATGGCATGCGCTGAGGGTGAATCATAGCCATGAGTGTTTGGCAGTGGCACGTGTTATTATAGTCTACACGGTGAGTTTTTCACTAAATCTGTGGGCCGATGGGTTTGGGATGAAGGTGTTTCTTTTGCTGTTCTTTCTCGTAAAAAGAAATAGGATCCATTTGGAGATAAGTGTAAACAGGAGGCCGTCGATTTTTGCACATTTATTTTGAATTATATTTTGTATATATTGTGAATATGAGTTAATGTAATCTATCCTCCAGCCCCCAAAGCCTCTGCCTTGCGTCCTCCAAAGCAACCCTTCCGTTTTTCTACTCTGCGAGTCGCTTCTCTTCCCTCCCGGAAGAGCACCTGGTTTGGGATCCGGACGACTGAGCCGGGCTGGGCGGCACTGGGGTCTTGCGTCCGAGAGGGATGGGGGGCAAGATGGGCTTGTTGTCGGACCCGGGACGCGCAGAGGGCGGAGTGGCCATGGTGGAGCGCAGCCCCGTGCCTGGACGGGGGGTGTCGGGGGTCTGCGGCGGCCTCTCTTGTCCTGAGTGGTTAAAGATCCTAAGTAAGAAACTTGACGGAGAGGATGAAATTCTGGAAGAAATTCTCAGTTTGTATGGACTCATGTCCCACATGCTTGTGTCTGTATTCTATTACTGTAATTTCCCAGTACAATCTATTCTAATTATATTGAGGATGTTAGATATATTTCTGTTTATATCATATTCCCTTGATACGGTACATTGGTTTATCACCTTCAAGTATTTCCAGCGTGTGTCTGAGCGCAGAGATATCCAGGGACTCTACAGCTGGTTCCGGGCCCGGGTCAGGGGCTGCGTCTCGGGCCCCGGCCTCGGACAGCGCCCCCGCCGAGCTGGGGACGGACAAGGCCGAGTTGGCGGTTGGATGAGTTGGAGACTCGTCTGAGCTGGCGGAAGAGGAGGACGTGCGGTTTAGACGGAGAAAAAGAAAGAAAATCCCGGGGGGTGGAGAGAGGGTGAGTGGGGGGTGCAGAGGGAAACAAGGTGGTTCTGATAAAATGGTGTGTGTGTGTGTGTGTGTGTGTGTGTGTGTGTGTGTGTGTGTGTGTGTGTGTGTGTGTGTGTGTGTGTGTGTGTGTGTGTGTGTGTTGGAGATCTGGATCCTTCCAGCTACAAGACATGTGTGTAGCTATTCCTTGAGGCGCCTGCAAAATGCGATTTTGGGCGTCCTAGTCTCGGGTGTAAACAATGGTCAATCGTCTTGGGTCCTTCGTTGCCACAGATGGCTGATGCCCGGTGCGCTACGCTTGTGCACACACTGACGTAGGTCAGGTCTGTTGGCTCCCTCGGAAGTCATTCAAGTCAATGGGGCAGCTCCGAAAACGTAATGCGCCCTTGTGGACAACGGAGTGACGGACACATGAGAAATATCAACATACAGTTGCAGTGTGCCTGTGCAAAGTGCAAGCATAAACACAAATGTCAAATGTTACAAATTTGACGTATCCACCGTAATAGGAAAGGGTTGGTCAATAGGGATGTTATGACGCGTCGAACAATCAACCGACCGTCGACGGGTTCTCCGTGTTGACAGTAAAAAGTCAAATCAAATTATTATTTTTTTGACGTTCTACAAACGTAACTGTTTATAGCCTATTCAAAACATTCACAATAAAATAAAAAAACAACGGTCCTGTTTTCCAAATGGGAGAGGGAGAAGCGCGCGCGGGTGCACGTGGCCATGTGCGCTGCAGGAGTTTCGCTTTCTCGGAATTCTTTCTCAGAACCCCGAGGCGTAGAGATGTTTTTTTTGCGCCCGCGATGTCACCCGCCTCCTGTCCCGTCCCATAATGCACGCACATCGCATGGGTGGGCCGCGTGGCCAAATGAGGTTCCATTCAGACGCTGCTTTGTCATCAACTCGCTATGTCAGCCGTCATGTGTGGGTACAACCACCCAATTCTCTAGTGGTTTTATAGCTGAATATCTAATCAATCATGATTTATTCATTAATTCATTATTCATTTATTATTTATTAATCAATTTATTTATTTGAGCCTACATATGCAAATACAGGCAAACAAATGCAACGTTTATTTGGCAAAATGGTGGAGCGCGATCTGACCTGAGATCACAGTGATCTTTTTCAAGATTCAAGATTCAAGAGGTTATTTGTCACATACATATACATACAGCCATACGTCACCGGGTGTCATGACATTCCACTGCATAAGATAACCGGGACTTCTCTGCTTTTGTGTCTGTTATGGTTTTTGTCAGACTGTTCTTGTACGTTCTTTTTTTGATCTAAACGTTCTCTCACAATAGAACTCCGGCCTCGACGTCAGGAAACTTGTTGAAATTAGCCCAGATTCTAACAGGGGGGGGAAAAAAATAATCTGCGACCAGCGATAAGTAATGGCGCTCTAGAGCCCCAAGAAAGGGACCTAAGAGATCATATTTTCCCCCACATTCTATTTGCCACATCGACTCAGAATGTGTTGACATAACACACGCGGTCCACAAGTAAAACGGAACTTTTCCCGATTTACTATGAACTATAAAACCGCTGACATTAAACGGGAGTCTAGCCAAGGTGAAAATAGAGTTCTTAATCTTTCAGCTGGAGAATTAATGAGACATGGAAATGGGAAGAGGGTGAATCGAACTGAAGTGAATCTGAAGCGCCCTCTGATTAATTTGGGTGGGGGGGGGTAGTGAAATACGGCGGTACGAACTTGTTCATGTGAGGAAATACTCAAAAGTCAAGAGCTCATGCGGTACATACTACACAAACACACACACACTTACACTTCATAGCCCGTGTGCATTTCATCTTGACTGAAAAGATATTCGAACCTTAATTAATTCATATTTACAATTTGTATGCTGTGCTGAGTTTCGGCGCCTACAGTAGAGAGAAGGAAACCATTTATCCCAAGGATTGTTTTGGTGTAGCAGCAATACACAGCCGGTGTGTGTGTATTAATGTGTTTGTGTGTAGCTTTTGTCCCCAGATGTCTGGTACCAGCAGAACGAGCTTCTACAAAGGCGACCGTATGTTGTTGAACAAACCCTGCGAGGTACAGCTGAGAACAGCTCCCCGCGCCGCAACGTGGGAATTGTTTCCCCAGCAGAGCTTCCACGTATGCCTTTTATACGCCGTCTCAACCCAAAATGCTATTTACACTGAGTGTTGGCAATATAAGTAGTGGAACTGTTTAAAAATGTATCATGTAATGTGAATAAATCACTAATAATACTTACATTTCCCCGGTCTGCAGTTTTGGACAGTTGGTATTAATTCCTCTTTCTTTTAAAAGATTTGTGCTGGTCTGTGAAACCAACAGAGCAGTTTGCGGCAGCGCTTGTTATTCTCCAGCCGTGGGTGGAGTTACTCAGATGGGGGGGCAGTTCTAATTCTACTGAAGCCCCGTGTGACATAGGAAGGGATCGCAAATCTGAACAGCTTGTTTCATCTCATGTTTTATGACTGAGGAGCTGTCTTATTTCACAGTTTGTGTGTTACTAAGGCCCCTCAGACACCCAAATGTATGTGCACAAGCACTGAAAAAGTGAGTTTTCACAATAGTTCCCGTTAAGACAGATTTTTGGATAAATAATTTCTCCTTATTCAATAAAGTATTGCAGGTTAGTATAAAGGTAAATAGTATATATTTGGTACGGGGGAGGTAGGTTTAGGTGTAGTATTATGTAGAAACAGTGTTATGAACTTGATTCTATAAACTGTTATTTCAGTTTATAGAATCAAGCTCATACAAGTTCAGCTCATACAGGTTAGAGATTAGGAACTGGAATTAATCAAACGACTACTCTTGTCCACAGAACTTATGACAGGTAAGTTCAAGGAGTTTCTCAGAACTGCCAACATTGGGAAAATATTTTGAGTACCACAATAGTCTAACAGGGAGTCTCAGTGGGGTTTGAGTTACTGCAGCTAGATCTAATCACATCGGAAGCGAGCTACTACGGCTAACTATGTATAGTATAAAAATGTATCTGATGAGGACATACCCCTTGAAATGCATCTCGTGAAGTTAGCAAACACACCGATTCTTACACACAATTTTATTGTGCAGACTGCAATTATATTTATTGTCAGGCGGTAGATAAATAATTTATCTAATCTTTTTCTTTAACCTTAAAATCCCCCCAAACAGCCGACATTTTCTTTCTTTCGCTCTTTTTTGAGCGTCAACTACACAGCTACATTACACTGGTATCAGGGTTAGGGTTAGTACAGGAGTACAGGAGAACAGGAGAACTGTATCGGGCGTGTCAATTTGACCGGTTCAGAATGTGATATATCTGACAATGATCGGCCGGTCACCGGCCATGGCCGATTCCGGTCACCGGCCGATCGATCGTTGCATCTCACTTTTCATATGTTAACATAATTACTCCCCCTTCCCATTTTATCTTGGTGGATAATAAAGTACTGCTGCGTATCAGTGGCTGTTGAGTGAGAGGAGAGGGAGGGGAGGGGTTACCACAAGCACAAGGTCATAGCAGCTTGGATGTAGTTTAAATACCCAATAAATGTACGGTATTGTTTTGTATTGATTGATTGTTTTCCTTAATTATATTGCATTAATACAAATATATATATATATATATATATATATATATATATATATATATATATATATATATATATTTCCGTGCCTGCATATTTTGACCAAGAATTGCGTGGTAGGTACAGAAAATGCGTGCAGGTTGGCAGGTCTACTGTTTTTATATTTCCAAAAATAAAGTGAGTTGGGTTCATCTACAACATGTAAGTGTAGCAGGTAAATATCAAGCTAAGTATTAATTTCAGTGGTAGGTTTACGGTTTTCTAATGTTGACATTTCTAAACGTTAAAACTATACAATTTGTAAACTTTAAGACATTTTAAGGACCTGTAGACAAGGTGTGCTTGTATGTACCTGCTCTCATCAGAAATTTGTTGTTTGTCTTTGGTCAAGGAGAGGCCAGGATCTTGACCTTGAGATGGCGGATCTGTTTGGGCGGACCTGGGGTCCAACACACACACACACACACACACACACACACACACACACACACACACACACACACACACACACACACACACACACACACACACACACACACACACACACACACACACACACACACACACACACACACTTAAGCTAATAGCCAATAGTATACTTAACCAACAGTTGGCTACAAATAAGTGGGGCACCTGCCACTTCAACCACAGGTCAAGTGTAAGGCCCAAAATAGCATTTAATGGGGCTAAGAGAGGTGCTCCATTTACAGGTCACTTGGCTTCACCGCTGATGTCGTCTTGAATTAAATAGTGGAGTGTCATGAAGTGCATACTAGCGAGGAAGTGCACCTTTTAAAGAGCTGGCTGTAGGCACCCAGACTCTTCCCGACAACAGCCTCTCTGATCAGCTGCTCACGTCTCCCGATGGAAGCCAACTCCTAGAAAGAGAGAGAGGGGGAGAGAGAGAGAGAGAGAGAGAGAGACACACACACAGAGACAGAGCCAGAGAATGGAGAGAGTAGTTGCAACATTAGAAAAAGGATGAATGTGGCTGCGCAGATAGAGAACGAGATAAGAGACAAAGAAAGATTCAGAAATCTTCCCTAATAAGCAGGAGAGCGGAGTCCATTCATGAATCAATTGAGTCAATGTGACGGACATCTGAATGCACATGAACACCACGTTAATGCCTGGGGTGGAATTTGTTAGAACATAACAGGACCGAAGCCGCATCACTCACCGTGGAGCTCTTCTGCGGCCTGAGCTGTGCATGGACCTTGTTGTAGTAGTTTCGGCTGGAGAGGTCCGAGGGCTCCAGGGCCGAGCCGAACTGGGTGCCCGATGCTGGACGGCTGGACTTGGCGGAGGTTGGCCTCTCTCTTGCCAGAGCCGTTGTGGCTGAGATTGGAGACCGGTATATCCCTGTTTCACGCTCTAAGCATTATACAGAAACACAGAAAATGGGAAATACGTAACACATGTATCTGCTAGGGATGGATGTGAATCAAGCAGGTGGTGGTGATTTAAGTTTGAGCGAGGAGCACGTCAACATCTAACATTTGCTGCTAACACGGCTCGCTCCCGTTTGCTTCATTGCCATTCATAGCCTACATTCTTTCCACGGGTCAGTCACATTGGTACTGAACCGAACCAATACCGTAATAAGGTAATAAGGTAATAAGGACTTTTTAAGTCAGGTAGTACTAGTCAGTCATATTCCTTTTTGATGGGAAAAATGGGAAATAAGAACAATTCTGTTTGTGCCTTATCAGAGCTGGAGCGGAGTGACAGTGAGGAAATTCAGCACCAGAGTGCTCAGCTCTGCCCAAATCATTTGCTGTGTTATCCATGCATTATGAACGCAAAATAAACCACACGCACTCTCTCACACACTCTCTCGCTCTCCCACACAGACTCACACTCACGCACGCACGCACACATACACACACACACACACGCGCACACACACCTGTGGAGGCGTGATCTGGCACGGCTCTGTCACTTTGATCCCCTTCCATCTGCTCTTCCAAGCCCAGATAGTCCTTCACCAACCGTCTCAGAGTACGGTAGACCTCTGCCTGGTCATCTAAACGCACACACAGACACACAAAAACACACACAAAGAAAGTACACAGTAATATAATGAAACCAGTCCCATGTTATGTTAATGAATTAAAGATATGGGGATGATGACCCTGGTGTAATGAGGTTCTAGCTACCGGTGCATAAAAGTGTGTCCTGCTTTCCAATACATCCATTTCATTCATCCAACGGCTAACATGTCAGGGTGCTTTCATGAAGGAATGATAAACACAAGCGTTTGCTTGCTAATGCTCTCCTAATACATGTGGTAATTGGACGGAGCGCATGGTGGTGAATGGATGTTATTGAAGGTTAGAGAATATATCTGTGGTC
Source organism: Zeus faber (assembly GCF_960531495.2). Lineage (NCBI taxonomy): Eukaryota > Metazoa > Chordata > Actinopteri > Zeiformes > Zeidae > Zeus > Zeus faber. The sequence continues at coordinate 13,680,610 of NC_137208.1, read as the reverse complement.
AAAGCGATGGGCTTTGGTGCGCTCCGGGCCGGAGGGAAGCACAGCGGTATTGAGTGAATCATTCATTCCACACATTAACTCCAAGGTGTGCGACCGAGCAGCATCAATGAAGTATTCCCTTTTGTTCTTCAGTAGCACTAACTAAAGGCTCAGCGAGGACAAAAACAAGAGACTGTTGTCGGATTTCATTAGGGATACTCTTCTGCTACAAAGCAACAAGGATGGGAAATCACAGCGATCGCACTTATTTGAATAAACACTGAAGCACTTCAAAGCTGGCTGGTGATAAACTGCCAACGAACAATCAGCCAATTCACGATGAAAACAATAACCTTGAATAGTCATAAAACACCGTAAAAGAACCCCTTTTGAAGTTGAAGAGGGTGGCGCAATCGACTGAAGACCTCCCGACGTACCGCACGGTACGACGTCATCGAAGAAGCCCGGCCGCTCCCTGTTGGCGCCGGCGTAGAGCTGGATACGCCCCACTGCCATGTCTATCTGGGCCTGCGTGTAGAGGCCGCGGCTCCTCAGGCAGGCGACGTAGCGCTCCACCTGGGTGGGGACCAGCAGTACGTAGCGGGGCTCAAAGTAGCTGTTCCGTAGACTTAACACACCCTGGGAGGACGAAGCGGGACATAGAGAGTGAGCTGTTTATGCAGACGAAAAGGCCTCTCCGCCGCCGCCGCCTCATCGTATGTCTGTTTTATTGACCACATGTGTTCGACGTACTCCACCAGACTGTGTTCTCTACACACCTCCAGCTCCATATGAACGCAGCAGGCCAGGCCTTCCCTCGCCACGTCCTCGATGGCCTCCCTGCTCAGACCGTAGCGATGGCCGCAATACTGCATGGTCTGGACAAACTTACCCTGCCAGTGAGGGGGAGGGAAGAATGAAAGAAAGTGAAGAAAGTGTGTTTGTCCATGATAAATAGTGTCAAACAGAGGGAGGGCTAAAACTTTGTACTGCAGCGTTCCTAACGGCCACTTTTATCGCCATTGTTTTCAGCATGCTGCTGCGGTTTCGGGGGACATTGATCTCCTGAAAAGGAGCTAATATTTGACACCGTCTAGAACTGCGGTTTGCTCCGTCGAGATTAACAACCGCAGGTTACTTCCCCACCCTTGTGCAAACTCCTGACCCCGGTGGTCAGGGCACACACCCTTTCCTTTGCTACTTCTCCATTACGACCTCTAACCATGCGTCTATCCTCGCTTGACTTGAAAACGATGTAATTTATCATTCCCAACGAACCTGAGGCCGGGTTCCCACGTTTGGATGTAGATAGCGATGAAATCACTCAAAATCTACCCCCTTGTTTCATAGCACTGCCTGTCTCTCAGCTTATGTAGACTTCTGGAATATAATGAGGACATGTAACAAAGATATATGGTTCACGGAAGAATTTTTGAGCCGACAGGAGCGTACAGTGTAATCCATGCATCCACTAAAGTGAATTAAGAACAAATAAAGGTCATGGGAAAGCAATCAAAATCAATTACCAATTTTGTCAATAGAACACATTGTGTGTCAGCACATTAATCACGAGACTTTGTTTGGCTGCAGTGTTTTGAGGACCGGATTTAGCAACCACTCGTCCCAAATTACAGGGTGCAGTAATCGTCCCTGTGTTTATGGCCCAGAGAAACAATATAATACGTATGGAGGGGCTGCTGATTGGGGCTAATTTGCGATAAGAGTAGTCGCACAGAGTTTATATGGGAGGTCATGATTGCGTAGCTTGAGAACAGCGCATCTTGGGAGTCTGGAGTAGACGGGAGGATGAGGAGACAGAAGAGGAGGAGAAAAAATGTAGGAGAAAAAGAAGAATGGGTTGGAGGATGGAGAGACGGGGGGTGCTGAAAGAGTAAAAGAGCGATTATCTGAGGGGTTGCCGGAGCATGTGTTGGCGGTACAGCAGAGGGAGGGCTGGATTGAGTTGAGGGACGGGCCGACAGTGAGGTTAACCTGAAGCACTTCCTCTCCCAGGAGCCGACGAAGGGCAGCATCAAAGCCCCGGCTCGGTAAATCACCCCCAGAAGCAGAGCTCTATCTATCATCCCCTCCACACCCACACAGCGGCAAGAGGGACCAAACACATCCCAGACCGTCCTAGCTTCAAAGTCTCCGGGTCCTGCTCCGCATATTCTGGGTTTCCAAAGAATATTTGATTCATGGGATTTAGCAGAGTTAACGCCTTTGTTAAGTTTAAGGAACGCCATTTTACAGTTGGTGAATGTTAATTTTCGATACACAAGAAATACTAAACAATAAGATTATCAGGCAGAGGAATACAGACGTGCATGAGGCTTAACGACAGATCAATATACCATGTGAATCATGTTCTGAAATTCTTTCTCGCTGACAAAATAGTAGTCGATGCCATCCTCCTCTCCGAGGTAGGGCTCTCTGGTGGTGTGACAGGCTCTGTCGGGAAGGCAGAAATTGTGTTTTTTTTAATCATTTTAAAATGATGTGGTAATGCACATGCGAAACACACTACAGGCAGAGAAAACACCCATTCAGGGCTCCAGACTAACCTCTACTAGAAGCACTGGGGCTCCGTACTGAAAATTTTAGGAGCACCAGCACAAAATTTAGGAACACCACTCATTCATACCCACATTCATACTCATATTTTTTACATCTTCTATATGTATTACTGTAAATGCTTTAGTTATAAATAGACAATTTACAGAAATAACAATGTGCTGTTTTGTTTTAAAGGAAAAAGTCACCATGTCAAGTAGTGCTTTAACAGAAAAGACACACACACACTAGGGCTGTAAAACTATGGTTCAATATTCAAACGCTATTCAAATTGTAAAAAAAAGAATACGGTAAAATCTGAAAATGAACATTCAAAGGAAAATATGCAGTGTGTGGTGTGGGGATGGTGTGGTTTAGCAGCCGTACCTGTCCTGGGCTTAGGTAATAGGGCCCAGGATCAGTGTGGCTGTATACCTGTTGCTCGTTGATTGGTCTACTAGCAATAGGTAAAATCCCCATCCCCATACACACACACACACACACACACACACGGGAAAGGAGCCCTTCAATATGCTGTCCATCTGCTCCAGGCTTGTTTCTCCTAGCCCTCTCACTACAATAAACTGGTATTCTTCTACCCTGTCGTCTGTGCCTCTGAGTCGGAGGGCCCTGAAATCGCCACTCAGGTGGAGTGTTGCAGGCAGAACTGCCACACAGTGTTTCAGAAGAAGTCAACATACATCCTCTTTGTGTGCGCAAGAGAATGAGCTTCATCTGTGCACCGTCCGTCCGCTCTATTTTTTTAAATCTGCCAGCTGAGCAGGTGCAGGGACAGCTTTATACTCATTAAAAGGAAAAAAGGTTTGAAAAAAAACAAAAAACCAACAGATGCAGTATTCTAGAAGATGCTCCATCCGGACTCTACAGGTGTTCCTGGCTCTGCCGGCGGGTCTCACCGGGGGGGGGGGGGGGGGGGGGGGGGGGGGGGCAGCGTGGAGGTTCGGTTAAAACAATCGCTTAATTAGGCTGGGTTTTTTTCTTTTCCATTTTTTTGGAGCCAATTTCTAAAATTGTCACAACAAAAGATAAAGAGCGGAGCCGCAAAATAAAAGCACCAAATTGAATAATTATCCAGGAGAAAGGTGCCCTCCCACCCGCCGGTCTGGGTCTCTGCTCCCTGGAGGGGGAGGAGGAGGAGGCGGCGACGGCTGGGGGCCTAGCCTAACAACGTGCAACGTGCAACACACACACACGCACACGCACGCACACACACACACACACACCCAAACACACACGCACACACACTCACACACAGACACCCACACACGCTCCTTCTTTGTGTTTCACATGATATATGATGATGATTAAAAGAAAAACGGTCGGCACATTTGCAAGTCGTGCTGATGCTCCTAGTTATAAAACTTAGTAGCACTGCCTCCACAATGTGACTTAATGGTCGCAGTCTGGAGCCCTGCCGTTATTCTTTAGACACACACACACACACACACACACACACACATCAGAGTCAAGGCATTTTGCACACAACAACACAGCCATATAATTTATGAGGGCTAACTATTTGAAACATCCTAAGGGGCTACACCAAATATAGGGCTCTGAGACAGAACAGGCCTCCCGGGGTGCTGGAATGTCAGTAAACCTTAGCGCCAGGTGAGAGCCAGGGATGTGCCAGCAGCAGATGTGGGTATGATAATAAGGTGGACGATTGGAATAAAATAGCTTTTAACTCAAAACTTAATGATAGCCCCGCGCTAATTCGGCTTTTTAGTCAACCAAGTCGTAATCATCTCAAATTTGAGGGTCAGAATTATTGTTGCTACACGTCAATGTCAAATGACACTCAAATGTATATCAATTGAGCACGAAACCATAGGCACACTGTATGAACATGATGCGTCAGACTGACCCGTAAGCAAAGTATTCGCTGAACTCGTGGCACAGCTTGTGGGCCAGCTCTCTCTTGCCACAGCCCTGTGGTCCGGTCAGAACCAGCATGGGGTACGGAGAGTCCACACTGGGAAGCGTACTGCTTGGAGACACACATACAAATTAGTAGTAGCAAAAACCGGCCACAGATTACCCAACAACCCAACATAAATAGGCCTCCTTTCTTAAATAATACCATTAATAAAGACCACAAAATCATACATATCCTACATAAAGACCGTGAACTTCCTTTCAGTAACCAACCTATCGTAGAGGACCTGGGGCTGCATCAACTGGTATACGAGTTGCGTCATGTGATCCTTGGCTGCCACCACCTCCATAGGGGGGTCATACTTATTCACCGAAGACACCTATGATTTCATATTCAAACTTTAGTGTCACAAGCCGTGCGGTTTAACTCGTGGCATACGTGAGCGTCCCACTGCACCTTCTCTTCAGCTGTGACTTTCTCCTGGTCCAGTGTGGTCAGATGTTGAAGGAGGAAGATGAGTGAGAGTCTGTAATCCTGCTGCTCCTATCGATCATATACATGCGTCAGATTCAGTAACCCAACCACCGGGCTGGGATTGGTTAAATATTTCTTCAGAAGAGCATCATCTCTACAGGGCCATTAACAGAGGTTAAACTGGTTTAAGCCCCGGGGCTTGTATGGCTGCTGCAATATTCATGCGGAATCGATAAAGGTGTGGGGACTGCGACAGTGACTCTCACTGTATGCTAACGTTGCTCTGCAGACTGCAGTGCTGTTCCCCCGGCAGGAGGTCTAGTTTACCTGAACAGGATTTTTCTGCAGATTGAGATCGCTCAGCAGTAAAAGGCCATGGATGTGTGCGGCCTCTGTAATTTCGCAGATCTGAAATCAGCAAGGCACGCACAGCAATGCAAGCAGTGAAAAAACAAGCTGCTAATGTACAAGTAATCTCTATTTAACGTGTGTGTTGTGAAGTGTTATGCAGATTATCAATTTATAGATATTTAGCTTTTGATACCAAGTTGGACTCGAGGTTGACGGAGCACACGTGATGGAGGTTCTGAAGGCCAGACAGACTTCTGATGCGGTTGAAGGAAAGGTCCAGTAGCCGCAGGCTTCTCAGGGTGTCCAATCCCTGAGCACTTTCCAGCTGGTTCCCCCTCTGGACAATGAGAAACAGAGAAAAGACAGGAATGCTGCTTGCTGCTGACTATCCCCTCTATCCCCTGCTGCGCACGCATTAGCACACAAACCAAAACACACTGGACACATTTCCACATTGGCAGTCACCATCTTAAGTATAACTGATCAAAGTTAACTGAGTGCCCCCCTCCCCTCCCCACCCCCGTTCCATCTGCAAGGTTTGTCCTTCCTATTTTGCCCAAGTGCTGGGATGAGTGGCAGGTCTGCTCCTTTCCTAAATCCTGACAGGTGAGGACTGACAGTCCAGCAGATGTCGAGGTGCTGGCGCAGCAGCCTTGTCTGAGTTAGCACCTCCAACCAAACCTGGGCACCCCCACTCCCACCCCTTAGAGGGAACACAGCATCCGACGGACTGGATAGGGTTGTTATCCTCCCCCTCGACCACCCTTGTGCAGGGAGAGGAGCGGGGGGGGGGTTGACCGGGACGGGCTCCGGAAGCCGTGGGACCAGGGTGTGATGGGTAGTGGAAGAGGTTGGCTGACAGGGACCATGCTGTTTTGGGAGGCAGGACGGGGGCTGGGGGACTCTGATTAGATGGATGTTGGAAGAACACCGTATGGGGGGGAAGTGTGTGTGTGTGTGTGTGTGTGTGTGTGTGTGTGTGTGTGTGTGTATGTTTGTGTGTGTGAGAACAAGGTCCAAGCTATCTCTCGCGTTCACCCACACACAGACACATATGCACACACCACACATGGTCTCAAAAGGATGATGCAGACAGGAGCAGATAGACTGACTGCTGATGACAATCAGGAAACACAGATAAAGGACACGCACGTAAACAGACACACGCACGCAGGCACTCACAAACATTCGGATGTGGAATTTTTAACAATATTTTTTGAGGAAAAAAAAGAGGGAGGCAGGGAGGCCTGCTGTTGGTCCATATGGTCATTCTCAAACAGGGCTTTAATAGAATGTTAAAACAAAATGCATTAACCAGGATCTGACACTAACTTTTAGAAGTGGTTGCCAAGTTGGCAGCCATGCATCAGCTGTCGGTTGCCAACACTGGAAAAATGGCTTCCCAGATTGACATCATTTTATTACTGTGTGAGATCAATAGATAAATCAATCAATAAGATTTCTAAAACAGACGGTGAGGTATACCGTGCTATACAATGAGGCGTTGACTTGACATTGGCCAAAATATGGTACCCCGAGGCGACTGGGCAACCGATATTGTCAAGCCCTGTTAAAAAGTGTGACTGGTGAGTAGAGACAGAGTGCAAGTAAAAGACAGGATGCAGGAAAAAGCAAGTAATTCTAAAATAGTTCCAGACAGTAAATAATCCTTCGATTACGAATGTGTGTAAATATGGATGAATATATTGCAGAGAACCCAGTATTTGTATTTGATTAAAAGTGGAAATCGGCGTAACAAGATTGCTTTTGTTTTTATTACACTTTAGGGTATTAAAGTGTGAATATAACTGTTCTTCAGTTAACTATTATAATAATTATGAACACTTAAATGTAATACTGGTTTATGCTTCTCATAAACCCAGCAATAAACATGTATAATCTAGACAGCCATAGTGGTAGTGAGCACCTGAGATGGTACTTGGAATAGTATAGGGAGAGGGAGGACGCCTCTAAGTGGGGGGCGTTGCCCTCCTCTGACCTCACCGCCGCAGTCAGGTGATGTGCCTGTCTTGCCCAAAGGCGGCCCTGCCCGAAAGGGACGGGGCTCACCCAATGACTGAGGACATAAGTGAGAACAGCGCTGATATGTCATCACACGGTTCTCATCTCTCTCAGAGGGGAGAGTGGGGGGACGTGGCCATCCGCGGAGATTCTGTCCGTGGGACCTGCGACCAGTCTCTGGGGTTCTCATCCATGAGGGGCGTGGTTCCAGGCGGAGACTCGGCCCCTGTTTACACCTGCCATTAACATGCGCCTCGGGTGATCCAATCGCAAGTGGACAGCTCGAAGTACGTCTGTTCACAACATCAGAACGCGTCTCCGCATGCGTCTTAAGTAACCACTCGTGATCAGATCTCCCTTCCCTGCTCTGTATGCAAATCTGATTTATTTTGTCTCCTTAGTTTCTCACTTGAATGGAAAATGAAAACTGTAAACTTAACTCCAAGAATTGGAGTTTTTTTTTTCCTCATCCAGACAGCGGTGCGCCGTGCATGCTGCGCCAGCATCCCTGCCGGTTTTGCTGTGTTTTTCTTTTCGATCTGTTTGCTTTCGTTAGTTTCTACTTGAACTAGTATGAAACAAACATTTTAAACCCAACTAAGGGAGTGTCCTGTGTTGCCTCGGATCAGGACGGTGGATTGCATAATGGAGAGAGAGAGAGAGCGATGTTGCCGAGGAGACACCCTCCATTCTCCTACGGTCTACCTGTTACCTCTACCTTACCTCTACGGTCTACCTGTTACCTCTACCTTACCTCTACGGTCTACCTGTTACACCTGGAATGCAGGTGGGGATGCGTGCATTCCAGGTGTTTACAATGACTTACATTTTGAAAAATGAAATGCCAGGAGAGGAGAAAAGTGTCTGATCCAGGTAGGCGCTGTGCAGGACTTACGAGGCAGAGGTGTCGGAGAGGAAGGCCGTCTAGGCAACTGATCTTGGAGATCTTGTTGTGTGCCAGGCTGAGGTAGGTGAGGCTGCTGCAGCGCTCCAAACCCCTGATCTCAGTCAAGCTGTTGTCTGAGGCCGGGAGTTGCTCACGTTAAGGATGAGTGACATTGAGAATCCCCAGTAAACATTACATAACTTCCAAAGTTGCATATTCTCCCATTTGAGGAAAGTGACTCATCACTAAAATTGTTTATAGTACCTTTAAATGGTACTACTAATGTTGGGCTCCTGGTTGGCTGGAAACAATTGGAAAGGGTTAACCCGCTGTATTTTGAAAGAATTTGATTTTTAACTTCAAGTCATGGCTTACTGTGGATGAGACAGCTTGTAGAAGACATATTCGACAGGGACGGCAAATAAGGGATGGTCTGGACTCATGTGTGTTTGTTTGTGCGTGTGATTGTAGCCATCAATTTCTGTAAAAGGATACAGTCCAGTTGTAGTTTGCTGAGAGATCTATACGCTGACAAATCCTTCATTTTCCTTATGTGATTGTAGGAAAAATTCACCTCCTGCAGAAATCGCAAAGAAGAGCCAAACAGCGTTGGCGTAAGCGCCGGTCATTAAAACGATGTCTTCAAACATCAAAGTTGAGACAAGTGAGCCCAATATTAATGGAAGTGTTTCTAAAAGATATTACGTTCTCTGTCACCCAAGGATGGCTTATGTTGTGTAAGCATATTCCAAAAAGGCTACAGATGGACTATGGAAATCCAGGCTTATCAAGTGGGAATAGACCTATTCGGTAAACCCCAAGCCACCAATCAAATGCCGTCTTATCCTGTCAGCTCAAGGTCTTCCGTTACCTGGAGGTCCTTCGGTGGCTGGAATCCAAAGAAGTCAGAAAGTTCGTTGTGTGAAGCATCCAGGATGATGAGGTAGGGCATGTGGCTCAAGCAGGATAAATCTAGTGATTGGGGATTGCAACGGGAATTTATTCACTCAAAGTGGACAGATGGCTTGAAATGAGAGACTGAAATGATAGTTCTTGCTTTGCCAATGAAATTAAGATAGGGGATTTTGGAATGGCACCAATAAAGTGCACTTCTTGCTTTATATGATAGGGTTAGGGTTAGTACCGTGGCCTCAGGCGGAACATGACCATTATAGGAGATGTGTGTATGGGTATACCATTAAATAATAAAGATGGCTCACCTTTAATTTTGTTGTGTGCCAGCTCAAGATTTTGGAGATGGACGTAATTGCATAAAACAGAGACATCACTCAGACTCTGACCCTAGGGGGAAACAGAAACAGGACCTTAGCGACACTAAATTTGCCCCAAAGTTAATTTGCAAAAGGGGAAGCCTGGCAGTAGTGCAATACAATGCAACGCGGTTTAAAAGGTAACCCAATTTTTC
>NC_137208.1:13658519-13666019 GCF_960531495.2 Zeus faber | reverse complement strand
AGACCGTCGGTGGGCTTGTGGGGCGGCCAGGAGAGGCTGGGCAGAGGGTGTAATTGAGAGCAGTAGTTTAGATCTGATAGGGAAATGAGATGAGATGGGGCCCGAATTGATGCGGGTGTCCAAGTCCAAAATCGCCTTTTATCTCGAGTTGAGGTTCGGGTGATGAGAGGATTAACCAGAACAATGCGTGCGTATATATGTGTTACTTGTCTTTTTGTTTGCTATCGAACCAGAAATAATAAACAATTAAGGTTGTTATGACGATGCAAGCTGCCAAACGTGTTACTGTGGATGGCGCCGTCTCACTGTTTACCTACGAAAAGCAGCGATAGACCTTGATCGGTGGGTTTATTATTTGATGCTTTTGAAATGTATTCAACGGATCGACTTAAGCATAACTGTAAGAGCGTTTTGGGACATTCGTTTGGTTCTTTCCCAGTGTGACAGTTTCTAGGTTGCTAGGACCATGGTGGCCGCGCCGCATCACACGGTGGTGATCTTCTTGTCCTTGGTGGCCTGCTTGATGGCGGCCTGCTCGCAGATGATCTCCTTCAGCCGCTGCAGCCGCACGTTCTGCGTGCCCAGGTCGCCCACGCCCGTCTGGCTGCGCTGCAGCAGCGACAGGGCGTTGATGTACTCCAGCTCCGTGTAGCGCACGCCCTGGTCCACCACCAGGTTGAGCAGCTCGTCCGCCGTGTTGTACAGCATCTCATAGTACTGCCTGGAAGGTGGGAGATGAGGTCAGAAAAAGGAGAAAGGAAGATTAAACAAACAAGAAAAAAAAGAACGGACGTTATCGGAGTTTAAGACACATGTTTAAATTTTGGCTTTTACATTTTTGCAGGCAGTATCTTCTGGAACGACAACAGAGGGGGGTCAAGGAAGCCAAACGAAATACTGCTGATGTTAGCCCACATTCTCTTTTAACGCTCCTCACACTGTCAGGTCTGAGACCTTGAGAGGGAGAGAGAGGGGACTGATCCGCTGCCTACAAACTACTGAGACGGTTTGAATGGAACAATGCTGACAGGGCCAAAAGGGAAGGGAAAGGGATGGGTGCAGAATTAATAGGTCTTTAGCCGGGACCTGAAACCACAATGGGACTTCTTAAAAAGGGAGGAAAAACCATGGAATGCATACTAAAAGGACAAAGGCAAAGGAAAAGTACCAGTGAATCAGTTTCTCTTCAGCAATGCTGACTAACGCATGACGTGGAGAGGACGGAGCCCCTGCTGTTCATGTGCTGAATGTAGAAACCGCTTAAAACAAAAACCAAACAAATAAATGTCCGCAGCCGTGCACCTGTGTACATGAGCTCGGGGTGTATGGGAATTCCGGGAGCTCCAGACCAGTCGCTCACAGCGGTTTGACGGAGGGAGATAATCATAGTCCGCCACAGCGCCCTGGCGAAAGAAATGCGGCGTTGCAAAAAAGATGCATTTGCCCACCTGTTTTTAAACCTATGCCTTCAACCGCACTGGAGGAAAAAGAGCCATGGAGGATCTCTTCAAACATCTGGGAGAAGAGGGGACGAAGCCTGGAGCTCGACCGAGCCCCAGGAAGTCAGATGGGCAAACAAAAGAAAAGAAAAAAACATAACAAAAAAAACAAAAAAAACATTTGGCGATTCATGATACAGCTTCAGGACAAAACACCTCTATTCACATCTCACCATCCCTTCTCAGGCTGATTGTTTCCAATGTTTTGCCCCCCCCCCCCCCCCCCCCCCCGTTAGGGTCGTAAACGAGGCCTTAACGAGAGCTTTGGGAGCTTCTGTACCACAGCGTTTCGGTTTGTTCCAACTACAGTGGAAACGCAAAACAAATATGGAGGCAAACGGGAATGGAAGAGTAGGAGAGAGAGGGAGACGTGAACGGCAGAGAGACGGGCGAGAAATAACGCGCGGGAAACGGTTTAACTTCGATTTTAATCACTGACTCGGTTTCTCCTCCATTGGTGAAATTTGCACTCCATCCCTTCTCAAAGCACTATCATTTTGTTTGGATCCCTCAACTCATCCTACAAGCCTGCGCGACAAAACTGAGGAAGAGCCACGCTGCACTGATTCCATCATGGGCGGAAGGTTTGACAGGTGTCACTAGTTATATTGGCTTGATGTGCGTTGACTATGGCTTAAAAAAAAAGTTCCCCCCCCCCACAACTGGCAGTAGCTGTCATTTTAACATTTCGGTTCTTGCGTTCCTCCCCCAACCCAACGGTTCATTAGTGTTCCTTTTTACATTTGTACAATATGAATAAAACACATTATTATGAAGCTGTGAATATGAATAATACGATTGTGGCAGTTTGTCCTCCCCCACGCCACCCAAGTTGAGTTTCAGGGCCCTCCAGCACAGAGACACAGACGACGGTGGGTTGTAGACACCAGTTTATTGTAGAGAGGAGGCTAGTTGGAATTAGCCAGGAGCCGATAGCGCATGTCACGACAGGGCTCCTAGCCTGAGTGAGTGTGAAGATAGGGGTTTTAACCTGTTGCTGATTAGACCCAAACAATGAGCAACAAGTATGCAGCCACCCTAACCCAATCACCTAGATCCAGGTCAGGTGTGGCCGCTCAAACCATCCCATCTCCACACCACAATGATCAACGCGATATAGAAGGTATGTTCAATGGGCGGCGGTAGTTCCAGAGGTAGAGGGGTCGTCGGGCAACGGGAGGATTGGCGGTTCGATGCTCGGCTCCTCCTGAAAGTGTCCCCATGACGCACAGTGCTTGTTTCTTTACACAAGTAGACGTAAAATAAAATAAAATAATCTACATCTAGAGTGAAAATACACTGTTTCGGCAGCTGGCGCACGCATCACGCACGCTCCGTTGGTACCGTTGAGAGGGAGACAGGTGCGCAAATTGCGCCCCGATCGCGCCCTAGAAAATGTACTCCCCACATCACTAGGCGTACCTCTAGGGGTACGTGGACCCCAGTTTGGGAATAGCTGGTCCAGGCTTAAAAAACATTGAATCGGTGCATTGATACATTGAATGGAAGCTGAGGCGTGACATAGTATCCAAAATTTGGGAGTGTGGGGGTCAAATAAGAGACAGTTGACTACTTAAAGAGAAACAACAAAAACCACAATGTTATGTACAGTAATTAAAAAGTAATGTTTCTCGCCTGGAACAAGGAGATGTGATGTTTTTGTTAATGTTCCTCATAAAATAGTTTGTTTCCATTCCCCGACCCGGTTTCGTGGCCCCAGTGTGGCTGTTGCCTGTGAATGTGCGTACGAGCAAGTATGTCTTCTCTCCCAATACACAAAGAATATTTTCATTTTTTTTTTTATCTGCCCGTTTATGCTGCTGTTTACAAACTTCACTGCATGCACACAGGTGGATGTGGATGGAAGTGCTTGAGCGAGCGAGTAAAAATCACCTCAGAAACAGGTGACACACACACACACACACACACACACACCCCTTCCCCATGCATTCTTATTCCATTCCCCTCTCCGAGAGATTAACTGCACGCTTGAGGCTAATTGACACGGTTATAACAGACACACACACACACACACACACACACACACACACACACACACACACACACACACACACACACACACACACACACACACACACACACACACACACACACACACACACACACTTGCTGATTGGGAGCAGGCTTTGATCAAATGGCACTCCTCTTTCACATATCCATTTGCGTGCTCTCCAAGGGTGGCTGAGGGGAAGAAAAACAGGTTGATTTGAAAGACGGGGGGCAAACAAGGGGAGAGACAGAGCGTCCTAGAGGCTGAGGCTGGTCGACTGGAATATCCCAAAAATAGATTTGTAATTTCAACATGAAAACATGTCTTTGGTGTGAGACACTGTTGAGTAAATAAATAAATGATCGGTTGTGATGTGCTTTTGAAAAGGCTGCTGATGGAGGTTCTACTGCCACGCGATCCATGCACTGTGACAGTCCAAGCAATGGCTCGAACGGTTCAGAGCCTTGTTTCGAGGGGGGCGGTTCGCTACGTGGACATGGCGACCACGTTGTTTTTATTTAATTTCAGAAATAAATCTTAAGAGTGCCCAGCATCCAAACTGTGAGTGAACTCAAACATGTTCCAATGAGGTACCCAAACGCAACTGAACAATGTCGACACTCCAATCTTATCCCACATTTTTTAACAAATAGGACATTTGAAAGACTCAGGGGCTTAACTTAATGAACTTTGTTTTTTTTCTCGATACGTTTTGTCATCTGATGTTTATGTTGTTCCATGTACTTGTTGTTGTTTGTTTCTATGTTTGTTTTTCCATTTACATGTTGTTGTTTGTTTCTCTATTTATGTTTTTCCATGTACATGTTGTTGTTTGTTTCAATGTTGTTTTTTCCATGTACATGTTTTTTTTCAATGTTTATGTTTTTCCATGTACATGTTTGTTTCAATGTTTATGTTTTTCCATGTATATGTTGTTGTTTGTTTCAATGTTTATGTTTTTCCATATACATGCTGTTTGTTTCAATGTTTATGTTTTTCCATGTATATGTTGTTGTTTGTTTCAATGTTTATGTTTTTCCATGTACATGTTGTTTGTTTCAATGTTTATGTTTTTCCATGTATATGTTGTTGTTTGTTTCAATGTTTATGTTTTTCCATGTATATGTTGTTGTTTGTTTCTATGTTTATGTTGTTCCATGTACATGTTATTTGGTTCTATGTTTATTTGTCTCACCCGTGGTGATTCTTCCCCTTTTGGACGAGTGATTCGTTGTTTATAGACCCAAACATGGTAAGATCGTTCTCAAAAGAGGGGGATTGGTGGTAGTTCTGTGTAACAAAAAACTGTGCTCTTCCTTATCCCACAGGTTGTCCACAGGACAAAGTTGTTGCAGCAGTTCTTGGTGATTAAAGAATTAATAAAAAAAGTTGCAACGCAGGTTGAGAAGTTAAACTCCACTTGCAGACTAACTCTGACCTAGATACAATGGAACAAATACTCTCTGTTGTATGCCCAGCATGCTGACATCACAGGTTAAAAGAAAATAATAATAAAAAAAAGAAAGACTCTTCTTCTTACTCTTGTTTCTTATTTGCATTCTTTCTACTGACGAGACTGGTAATGGGACCAACTAAGCCATTTCCACTCGGACTGGAATTCAGAGCTCTGTTTGGTGGACACTGTTGCGATGCTGTAATTGCTTGGTTGCACCAAACGGTTTGATACGGAAATGTGTATCATTACTCTCCTGATAATGACTAAAAGTCAGATAATGACTGTGGCTCCTTTGATAAGGACCGACCATCATATTTAGAACTAAAGGACAATTCTGTTCACAAAATAGTCAATATCTTTGGAATCCATCCACCCCCAGAGACTAAACAGTGTTCTACAATTTCAGGAATAATACTGCCCACATCACAAGCCACTGAAATGATCACAAAACTATGTTTGTGAGTGTGTGTGTGTGTTTCACTACACTTGTGAGGGCTGGTCTCCCAATTGACTATTTTCTGGTTTAGAAGTTTTTAAACTTTAACTCTGATACCAGTACAATGATGTGTGTGTGTGTGTCTGTGTGTGTCTGTGTGTGTGTGTCTGTGTGTTAAGCCTCGTAATCTAATGTTTATTCATGACAAAAGGGAGACGGAGACTGGGTTGGTTTAGAGGGAGAAGGGGAAAGGGAGCGGGAGAAGGAGAGGGAGCTGCTGTTTAAAAACTGCCAAACACTTCATTACACACACGCTTGGAAAGCCATTTGCTCAACAGTGGAAGGGCTGTTAATAAGATTAAAATCTGCCAGCAGCGCCCCCCATCAAGAGCTCCCTGCATCCCCCTAACCCCCCACCCCAATCACCGCCAGCACTCCAAAACACACCAGAAACACGCACACAAACACACACACACACACACAGTTTCCCATTAGAGATAGAGCGAGCAAATGAAGAAGCCATCATTCTGTTTCTCCTTGGTAGGCATTGTTATTTATTTTGCACCCTCAATGATCCCTCTATTTCTGATTCACTCACTCACTCACCCCCTCTCTCTCTCACCCCCTCTCTCTCACACACACACACACACACACACACACACACACACACACACACACACACACACACACACACACACACACACACACACACACACACACACACACACACACACACACACACACACTCTCTATATATGTGTGCAAGTTGGCTGGTTTTCCGTCGTGAACCTTCTATTAAATTTTAATTAGCCCACCCTGCTTCCCTGGTATACAAAGAATATTAAACTAATTTATGATGCATGGACGCAGCAGAAGACGGTGGGGTGTGCACGTCAATGGCACGAGTGAGAGAGAGACGGATGGCGGGATGAAAAGAGAGGAGGTGGAAGAGGAGGGGGAGAGAGGTAGGGGGAACGAAAGAGAAAGGCAGGATTCAGCACAATCCCCCCCGTCCCCCCTGTCCCCATTTTCGGCATGTACAAAATTAAGGCCATTACTGGATGCTTCTGTCAGCATGTCGTTTGAGGAAAACAAATCAAAACTTCCCTTGAGTTCCCCTTCTCAATATCTGTCTCTTCCTCGGCCATTTGAGAGGCTCCGCCCACTTCACTTCCAGACACCCCAACTCTCTCCCCCACCTCTAGCAGTGCATCTCTCTCTTTGCTGGTAATGAGCAGAGGTCTACAGAGACTCGCATCCAGGCTTCATCAGCAAAGACCAGTCTCATCATGTTGAGCTACCCCCCCCCCGCCCCCCCACACACACACACACACCCACACCCACACAAATCGTGAAATTAACAAATACATAGACATGTATACAGAGTAAACACACATAACGACCCACACCCTGACAACTCACACAGAAATACAAGTGCACACGCATACACAGCCACACACACACACACACACACACACACACACACACACACACACACACACACACACACACACACACACACACACACACACGCACGCACGCGCACGCACGCACGTACGCACACACGCATTTAAACAGGGCTGACAAAGCAGGGGTGCGAAGCCAGCGACGAGGCTGCCGCTGGTCGGATAATGGAATGTGGGAGAGGAAAGTGTAAGTGGACGAGAAGAGAGAGCGAGAGAGAGAGAGAGAGAGAGAGAGAGAGAGAGAGTGAGTGAGAAGAAGAGATAGAGAAAAAGAGAAGGGAAAGACACCAGGTGAGAGAGAAGAAGCAGTAGGGAGAAGGAAGGGAGGCAAAATGACAGTCCATAGAAACCACGGACTAAACACAGACAGGTTTATCTGCCGAAACCCGACCACCTGCTGATATCACTGCCAATGCGACGTGCACACGCATGCGCACACACACGCACACACACACACCTTTCTGCGACTGGAAACGACTTGTGTGTGTGTGTGTGTGTGTGTGTGTGTGTGTGTGTGTGTGTGTGTGTGTGTGTGTGTGAGGGTGCTGTTTAGTCTGGAGGGGCCTGTGTACACGGGTCACTGGGCAGCAAGAGTGTGCATCACTGTGTCTGTTCTTTATGTGTGTTCGTGT
>NC_137208.1:13616019-13653519 GCF_960531495.2 Zeus faber | reverse complement strand
TGGTATAACCAACTCTGTGGTGTCCTCATATAAGGAATTGGATGAGCCAGGCAGAGGTAAAGAATTCCATTATGTGCAGTGGAGTTCTGTCCACCCTGGGGCCCATCATTGCTTACGTAGCAACAACACATAGAAATACTTTATTCTTTAATAGCCTCAGTATGACAAGGCTTATTTGGGTTCTTCTGTGACTACACCTTGGGCGCTGACCAACCTTCAAATATGTACTGGAACTTGTGCTGCTGCAGAGCAGCACCCATGGCCTCCTCGATGGCCGAGATGTCTTTGTTCAATTTGACAACGAGGGGGTCGTAGTCCATGCTTTCCACGTTTGCCACGATGGCGTAGTTGCCCTGCTTGGCCAGGGGGATCAGGTAGTGGAAGCAGTGCACCCTGGATAGAGGAAACCAACCAGGATGGGGACTAGATGAATGGATGTTTAGTAGTAGAACTTTATTTTGCCCCTCAGGGTTGTGCAGCAGTTAAAACAACGAAATACACTCAAGGCAATTAAATAAAACGTGTAATAAAAGGGAAAAAAAACAACATAGAGCAAGTGTAAAAAAACAAACAACCAAAAAAAAAAAAAGCCTATTTCCCCATGTTTAACCATGCAAACTAAACCTGTTCCAAGACCTTGAAGGACATCAGCATTTGGTTTCAGTTAGGTTAATAAAATATGGTGTGTTTAACAAGATCTTAAAGAGTTGAAGAAGTTGTTACTTGGTAACACTTGGTTTACAGATAGGATAATGTGATGGCGTGTTACTTATTTGTTTGAGCACGAAGTTTACATTTTACTTACCGGTAGATAAGTTGCATGTAAGGTTATATCATCTGTATCTCTCCTCACAAAATGTGGCATATTTATAAGGCTGTGAAGATATTAAAATCAGCAACGCACCAAATTGCAAAAATGGAGATTTGGCAGGTTTTTATAAGCCAACATTGTGGTTGACCAACACAAATATGTCATTATTAATGTACTATATAGGTAAAGATTTAGACTGGGTGAGATGAGAATGAGAACTTTCTGTTTGAAAGATAAGAATAAGCATAAGAAGTTCATCATCTGTATATGTTTGCAAAACCAGTATCATGTGGATGTCTGAAGCTCAAGACAAGCTCCTTCTATTGCAAGAACCGGCAAGCTCTGCCAAATCTATAGCTCTATATAAGTGGTTCTCAACATGGGGTCCATGGACTCCCAGGGGTCCTTTAAGAGGTCCCCAGAAAATTATCAATTATTAAACTTTACCATTATTTCATTTACCAGACGTGATCATGCTTTCACTATTAGCTTTGTATCTATAGATTTATGGATTAAAACCATATCTAGCAATAAAAATCTTTTTACACAAGGGTCCGAGTACCCTAGTGTTAAAGACCCTCGATGAAATATCATCAAATGGGCTCTGGGGTCTAATGAGTATGAAATTCAAGGTCCTTGATATGGAAAAGTTTGACAATCACTGCTCTATATGACTTGGAGGTCAATTACAATGTGGTGGTAAACGTAAAATTCTCCTGTAAAAATCTCCCCTTCTTCTCTATCCCATCAACAGCTCCCCAATACAGGCTGACTCTCTAAGTGATCTTGCTCAAATCCATAAACAGCTGCACGGCATCCAGGCTCAGTGAGCTGATCCGATCGTAACGCCACAATCACATTGCCTTGAGTGGGAGACTTTAAATTTGTTATGAGTAAATGCCTTCTCAGTCTCTGAAGAGAAGCCCTCCTCCGCTTGTCCTATTCCAATTCCCCTCATCCTCATCCCTCTCAGTATCTAAACCTATCATAACCCCTCTTTCTTATGATTAGATATCCTGTGCTCTCTTCCACTACCTTCTGCAACCCTCAACCCTTTAACCTCCAAACCATATCCCCCTCGCGGCCAGCCCCCTCAAACCTCATTTACTTGCTCAGTTCTCATGGCTTCATTTAGCGGTTTCCACTATCAGGGGAAATTTGCTCGATGGGAGTCAATGGAGTGTAGTATATAGCCAGACATCCGCCTCAGGGAGGGTTTTTTTTATTATTATTTTTTTTACTCCAATCATAAACAATATTGCATAAGCTGCGCAATATCCTATTGGGAAAATGGTGTCGGGTGGAGTGATAAAGCGAGGAACAGAGGGTTGATGGCGGTCTATTAGTGCTTGCCGACTAAGAAAGACTTGCGTGGTAAATTAACTTGGACATTAACATCCAGGCAAGGCATTCAGAAGTCACAGCACAAAGAGACCTCTGGGTACCACTGTCCTTGCTCAAAGGCAGCGAAGCATAAAATGTCAGAGGCAGTGGGATGCCATCTTGACCATTTAGAGGGTTCTTACAGGGAGGTCTTGCAAGGAGAAGTACTTTTTGTCCAAATAGCACTGTACAGTATGTGCTCCAAACAACAGGGATGCTACTCGGCATGCTGGTTATGACATAATTAAAACATAATCAAATCAGCAGTAACTTTAGTTTGGGGAAATGCAACCAATTATGGACCTGGGCCTAGTTGGAATGGGAGAACAGAGTTCCCAATTACCGTCTCTGTAAGCGACATATGATCAGCAATGTCTTGTCAAGATGTCTGGGGTCTCACGTCACATGAGGAGTGGAGAAGCTCGTGGAGAAGCTTGTCGTCATGGGGCAGTTTGACTGCACTACGTGCTCTTATTCCTTTTTCTTTTTGTTTGTATGACCGTTGTGTGATATTTTGACGCCAGGGTAATTGCAGACAGAATGTACGATATCGTGACAGCTAGGATGCGTGTCGGTGTCATCCTTCGTACCTGACCTCCAGGTGCAGCACCAGGAGGCAGCGGTCGGCGATGTCCTGAAATCCTCTGGATAGGTCGGACAACGTCTGGAGGATCTGCTCCCTGCTGCGCTCACTCTCATTGGCCACTTGGCCCTCTGTCGAGCCCACACACACACCTGGAGAGAGAGGGAGAGACAAATAAATAGATTGTCAATGTTAATGAGAGGCTAGAGGACTGTGAGTCAAAGGGATGATGGTGATGGTAAACTGCTTTCGTGTCTTTGAGCAAGACTCTGACCTGCACCATGAACCACCCACCTTTATCAACATGTACTGTATTTCCTGACATAAAAACACAATGCAGTAAGGAGTCCATAAAAGGAAGGACCGGAAATACACATTACTACTCACTCACTTCATACTGTATAAACGAGCAGAATCAGGTCAATAAAACAAGTGCACACACATAAAAAAAATAATAACCACCACAAAAACATCTATGAGTTTAACTTCACACAACTGCGGAAACTTCCCCCAAGTCCTTCACCGTGTTCTGGCAATGGCGCTGACACTGCAGCATGTGTCACTGAACCGCGTTGTAAACCACACAAAATACCTGTGTGTGTGTGTATATGAGAGAGAGAGAGAGAGAGAGAGAGAGAGAGAGAGAGAGAGAGAGAGAGAGAGAGAGAGAGCGGAGAGCATGAGAGCGTGATAAGTGTATATAAATTCTCCACCGTGTAGATCAATGGCTATAAATTAGCAAGGGGAGGAAAGAGAGAGAAATTGGCCCAGTCACTCATATGTAAGTCTATTTGGTCAATGAAGCGTGTGTGTGTGTGTGTACGTGTGTGCGTGCGTGCATGTGTGTGCACGGACAGAGAGTGACTGTTGAGTGCAGGGGGCAACGATCGATGCACCGCATTCAGGCCCAGCTCGACAGTCACTCCTCCTGCCCTTCTGAAGGTCACACAAACACACACACACACAGACACACACACACACAAACACACACATACATATATATATATGTATGTAAAGAAGCACACACATAAGCACATGGAAGCAAGAATATACACTTATTGGGTTCAGAAACACACACAAAGTAAAAATGCGACCGATGTAAAAGTACTAAATATACATTGTGTGTGACTCATGGAGTGAGTGAGTGTCCATTTATGCATATCTCAGTAAGAGCCAGCCTTTGCGTGACTCCCTCCCCAATAAATGTGCTGTAAATTGGACGGTGATAAGCCGAGAGGCCATTGGCTTAATCAAACAGTGGTGGGACGTGTGTCAAGGTTGTCCAATCATCAAAGCAAACACACACGTGACATCGAAGACAGCTCCGCTCACGGCCGGCGAGCTGTGATACGGACGGGTGACAAGTGCAAGAATTCCTGTTAAAAAGGTGTGTGTGTGTGTGTGTGTGTGTATCGTATGTGTGTTATACGCTGTTATGAAGTCACTAAGTAACTCTTAGGCAAACTGCCGCCGACCTTGAGAGTTTGTGAATGAAAGTGTGTGTGTGTGTGCGTGTGTAAGCTATGAATTGGCAACACCTTGAAAAAACATTGTAAGAAAATGTGCAGCCCTCAACCCATTCAATGAAAAAATACATTCCACGAGGGACAAAAACACAGTCGGTGTAAAGCCTTTGTACAAATGAACATAACACTTTGTTTCTACCTGTACAGCGGAAACACTCTTGTCACCGTGAGGTCTTGCCAAATGAAACACCTCCTGTCAAATACTCCCGCTGAAGTGCTTTGACAAGGTGACCTGGCCCATGTATTTATCGATTTCAAAGAATTATTTCAACGGCTGTACTTGAGAGCTGCGTACTAGCAATAAGTAAGTCCCTGATTTCCTCGGCGAGAAGGGCATATTACTATTTCTACAGAGCATTTGATTTTATTTGGACCGTTGTTGTTCTCCCATCTTGTCCCACTGACTAAATTAGTAAGGGAACGAGAAGCTTCCACTGGCTGCTGCACCTAATAAATCGGAACTATACAGCGGCTGAAGCTAAAAGAGCTGAATCGGGTGCATTTGCAGGAGAAACGAGTAGTGGGATATATACGTGTGTGTGTGTGTGTGTGTGTGTGTGTTTGTTTCCGTGTCCCCGCTCTCATGGTACAAGTGTCGGAGGAAAGCGTTTGGCTTCCGTTTCCTCTCATGGGCGTTTTCGCTCGCTCCCCCTGCAGCACAAGGCAGAGGGAAACGGGGGCTCAGAGTGGCACAAATGCCGTCGGGCGGCCTCACCGGGGGGGGGGGGGGGGGGGGGGCGACGTTGGGCCCTCCTTAAAACACTCTCAACACACACACACACACACACACACACAGAGACACATTGGCAGGGACACGGCGCCTCCTGGGCTGTGGCACTTTGATGATGCGAGGTGTCACAGCAGGGGGTACTGCATTAGAGCCGGGGACAGACGGCCAAAGGGAAACGACTCATTGCTCCCGACTGACAACTTTCCCTCCATCCAGATTTTGACTCTTCCTTATTTAGGAGCCTCTTTGTTCATTTGGTATGCATGATTAGATGCATGAATATCTTTATGTGCCTGTGTGTGTGTGGTGTACGATTTCATGCCAAATATGCGTGTGTGCGTATTGTGTGGGGCAGTATGTGTTTGTTGCACTTGTCCAATTATTTTCCAATCCCATCTAAGAGAAACGTTTGTCGTCCGCCATCTGCAGGGGATGAGAGTGGCAGACGTTAAGGCAGCCGATCAGTGGTGGGATATTCGCAGGCGTGCAAGCGCACGCGCGCACACACACACACACACACACACACACACACACACACACACACACACACACACACACACACACACACACACACACACACACACACACACACACACACACACACACACACACACACACACACACACCCCCTCTATTTATTAAAGACGAACAGGCAGAACACATCAAATAACAAAACAAAACAACATGATTTGACATTGAAGCATCAACAAATGCAGGAAGAGAACAAAGAAAAACACACATTTACCGACAGCAACCTTAACACCTTAGCATGCTCGGTGTGTTAACAAGTGCAGGAATGGGCGAAGGAGGGAGCGAGCGTGAGGAAGATAAGCGAGGGGCGGCTCTATATCCTGCAGGGTTGCAACGATGAATGATTCATAAATGAGTGACGGCGGAAGAGGGGAGATTATTATTCTGTTGCCTCTGGTGTGGGGATGAACATCTGCAGTGGGAGACAGGAGGGATCTGCGCCTCGGACCAGAGAGAGAGAGAGAGAGAGTGAGAGAGCGGAAGAGAGAGAGAGAGCCAGAGAGGTGAGTAATATATAGTAATAGAAAGAGAGAGAAGAGACAGTGAAAAAGAGAATAAGTGAGAGATAGACAGAGAGAGAGGGAAGATAAACAGAGAGAAGAGTGATATGAGTGAGAGAGAGAGAGATTTACACAGCAAATAGTTATGGGTCTGAATCAGAGGCTTACAGAGGAAGGTGAAAGGAGTCCTGGAAACAGTACAGTATGAAATTGAGTCAAAAGTTTCCAAGGCTGGATTCCAAATTTAAGAAGAAATCTGATTTAAAAAAAAACAACAACAAAAAACCCCCCATCTCACACTATTCCCTTCCTGCACAGCGCCCTCTGGAGGCCGGCGCTTTTAAATCAGAACGCCGTCTTACTGTAGCCTGGTTTTAAACAATAAAATGTCACGTGACCTCCACTAGTTATGGACAAGGTTTAAAAAAAAAAAAAAAAAAGTTTTTCTCTCTGCATTCTTAACTGTTCCTCGGCAGAATAAGATGAAAAATGAAGAGAGTGGACGATGCATAGCCGGCAGCGCTATGCGGTCTGGAGGCCGGCAAGACTGAACAAACTGTAATGAAGGTATGGCCTCGGAGATCTAACTGTCTGGGGCGCGCACGCACGCGCACACACACACACACACACACACACACACACACACACACACACACACACACACACACACACACACACACACACACACACACACACACACACACAGCTGGTGGGCGTTGGGATGACTGCGGACAGTGCGATGGATTGAAGGAGCGCTTTAGCCGCTCAGACGTGCGCGAGATGAGTGTGTATGCAGATGCGTGTTCAGCGCACGAGCATGCAGCACGGACACAACTCGCAGACGCAGAGGAGAAAGCGTTTTTAAAAAAGTCAGAACAAAAAATGCCAAAGTGCTCTCAGTGACAAGCATACGCTGCTGTCAACAAAAGCGGCTGTAATGCTGGCACTGCTCCTCGGGCATGTGTGTGTGATTGTGTGTGAGTCTGTCTGCGTGTGTGTCCGTGTGTGTGTGTCCGGTCTCAGGTAAATATTGTCACAGAGGATTAAGTGTCCGGTGCTGAAACCAGATGGGTGATAAGAAGCCCTGGTCTGCCACCTTCACACCCAATCACTGTCTGTATGTCTGTTCTCACACACACACACACACACACACACACACACACACACACACACACGGACAGACTACTCATTGTATGCACGCTCACATCCAAGTTTTCATTCATGCATAGTTTCACACAGTCTCATGCTCATTTTAAATCCATATTAACTTAAATTATACATTCCATGCCTGAGTGGAAGGAGGATTCATCAAGTGCATATTTATGTTGTGCTTTAATTTAAAGGTCGTATTTCGGCTCCGTGTTCCTCCTCATGTTTGCTCGACATGGTCTGGCGGGGTCCAATGACACGGGAAGGTGATACGCAGAACATCCACCGCGGGGGCCCCGCCGGCCGTGGACTCCGAAACGCTCCTTAAAACGTCCACACCCTGAACCACCCTCTACTCGGCTGCGGCGAAAGAAAAATGGAAGAGAGAAAGAAAAGGACCCAAAAAAATGTAATAAATAAATAACAGAGGTGGAGGAAAATGACTTGTTCATACCTGACTGCCTCTGTAATATAAAATCCAATTTGGAGTGGCGTGGACGACGGGGGGGAGATGGTCGGGGCTGGGGGGGGGGGGGGGGGTGGGGGGGTGGGAGATAACGTGGGGTCCCTGCCATACTACTCCCATCGCGCGCACGCACGCACGCACGCACACACACACACACACACACACACCCTTTAACAGTCTGTCGTCAGCTAGGCAAACACTAAATAATGAACAATAAAGAGGCTGTCCCGCCATGATAAGTGACTTCCCTATCCTTCCCATTAGTGCCACCCGCTAGAATTAATGACAATTATGTCACGTCCCTGCCCGCACTCTCTTTCAGTCCTTATCTTGGAAGCGACGAAAACGTCGACGTGGCAGAGGAGGGGAGCGGACAAGAGGAAGGGTTCGAGAGCGTTGAAGAGACAGATAAAGTTGGGACCGAAATAAGAATATCTCGGAAATGCTTCATTATTTGATTGCTCCGACCTAAGGTTTCGATAATAAATTAGAGGGGGAAAACCCCCGACGGGTGCTCAGTGTTCTCGGGGAAGAACGGTGGGGACAATGGATATGAAGGTTGTATCGGCGGAAAGTCCCGGCACTCCAGCCCAGCACTGCAGGGATGGCTGACACCAGACACAATGAACTTTAATCGCGGCCGATGACGAGCGAAGCGACGAAGCGATCGTATTGAAAAATTGAAAATCATTCTTTCATCATTCAATCATAATTTCTCATGACTGACTTTAATTGTCTCCACATATTATTCAATAAGAGATTTGTTTTAATCTGCCATGGATCTGAATGCAATATATTCTTCGGACACACCTGCCACGCACACTCGTTGGGGGAAGAAGGAAGAAATGTCTGTCAGCTCATCTTTGATAATTTGATTATCAGTGTCAACTTTTCATTCCGTCACAGATTGCTTCCACCGTTCGATACCTGACGACAGTGTCTGTGTCAGTGACCTGAGTGTAGTATTTAGTGATTCTCTATTATTTCTCATGTCAAGGACGTTTCATTTGATACGCATTCGACGGACGGCATTCATTTTTTTTTTTTTGTCTTGGGTCCCCGATCTCAGAAGATTATTATTAAATATGATCCAAACCAAAACTTCCATACCTGTCTGTACTATAGTAAGGGAGATAGCAGTGAGACTAGGACCAAAACAGTCATTACTCTACATTCTCTCATGGTGTTAACATCGTGTAAATTAAATAACGGTGAATTTGAACTGTATGTCATGTTGTTGGGGACCCCTCTGGACCTCACGTCAAAAACCACTGTTCAAAATGAGATCTTAGATTGGCTTAGTTGCGCACGCAATTCGACATGACACAGCTATCATGGACCCGCTCAGTACTGCTGAGTTGTCTGAGCTGCCCATGTATAAAAATAAATAAATAAATAAATAAATACATAAAAAGTCTTCATTAATAGGTGTATTCCTTTTCCTGAACTGGACCACAATCTTGTAATTGGTGAATCCTGAAAATGGGTTAATAGAGGAGAATGAGGAGGCTCTTGTTTTGACATTTCATAATGTGATAATCAAGGAACTCCTAGAATGAAAAATTTATAAAAAACACTGCGACACTACTCTTCCATGACATTCAAATCAAACGTGGCATTCAAGACGCTGAAAGGGCACAGTGTGATTCACACAGAAGATGCAGGTTGTGATGGATATAAAGAAATGGATAACAAACACAAAAAAAAAAAGAAAGAGGGCATTGGAGTGAAATAAAATAAAAGTTCTATAATAAACGAAGGTGTTTAACACGGACAGACAAACAGGAAGGCAGGCAGGCAGGCAGGCAGACACGCACACACACACACAGTATATATGTATACACCGATCAACCACAGTATTAAAAGCACTGACAGGTGAAGTGAATAACATTGCTCATCTCGTTCCAATGACACCTGTCAAGGGGTGGGATATATTAGACAGCATCTCCAAAACGGCAGGTCTTGTGGGGTGTTCCCGGTATGCAGTTAGTACCTTCCAAAAGTGGTCCGAGGAAGGACAACTAGTGAACCAGCGACAGGGTCATGGGGGCCCATGGGCTCATTGATGCATGTGGGGAGAGAAGTCCAGCCTGTCTGGTCCGATCCCAGAGAAGAGCATCTGGAGCACAAATAGCTGAAAAAGTTAATGCTGCTATGACAGAAAGGTGCCAGAACACACAGTGCATCACAGCTTGCTGCGCCCATGCTGACCCATGTGCACCGTCGTAAGCGCCTACAATGGGCATGTAAGCGTCAGAACTGCACCATGGAGCAATGGAAGAAGGTGGCCTGGTCTGATGAATCACGTTTTCTTTTACACGGAAAGAAAGCCACGGAGGCAGTGTGATGCTCTGGGCAATGTTCAGCTGGGAAGACATAAGGTCCTGGCCTTCATGTGGATGTTACTTTGACACGTACCACCTACCTAAACATTGTTGCTAAGTACACCCCTTCATGACAACGGTATCTCTGATGGCAGTGGCCTCTTTCAGCAGGGCAACTTACAGGATTTTAAGGGTCTGCTGCTAATGTCTTGGTGCCAGATACCACAGGACACCTTCTTTTGGCATGCGTTCGCCTGACCCGTAGTTAGGTAGTGGAGTGGAATTCGCCACACGCCATCTCTATGAGTGACGTGTCGGAGACTCACCGCCAGCAGCTTGATGTACCCACTGGAGATAGTCACCTTAACGGTTACATGTCCTGGGTTGCACCACCTAATGTTAATGAAGAGTGCGAGTCCACCTCCTTTGCAATTGCCCCTTAACTTTGGCGCAGTTAGTGGCGCTGCAGAGCTAGCGCTAAACTAAGGCTAGCTAATGGCAAAGCGGTGGAGGTACAAGCCCTATATTCCATTGGTAGTGATGGAGAATGTGAACTTGCTGGCTACCAATAAGGACGAACTGGCTGCCCTGGTGAGGAACCAGAGGATCTACAGGGAGTGTAGTTTATTGTTTAACGGAAGCGTGGCTACCCGGCAAACACTCCGGACGCCGGATTTACCAGGATTCCCTACTGCGAGAGCGGACAGGGAGGTTCCTCCGGGATGGGGTAAACACCACCGGCGTACCCCATTGTTCAGAGTGAGAGCAGCTGTTCCCCTGAATAAACAAGGTTTGCGCCACCGTCTTGCAGATAAGAAAAAAAGTCATATCCACAGGATGAAAAGAGATCGACACAATGTGTGCAGTCAAACAAGTTAAAAGTGAAAACAAAGTTGAAAAAGAAGTAAAATAACACACTACACAGAAAGGGCTGCTGGAGAGACTCTCCATTAGTGTCGCCGCAGGTCAATATGCCCATCTGGTGTTGCCTGTTGGGTTTGAGTTTGCCATGTTTTGATTGATTGATTTGAGCATTTTTTTTTAATGCAAAATGTAGTACTTTGAGGGTTTCTGGATGATATTTGTCATTGTTTTAGGCAGTTAAGTGATTTCCAATAAAGATACAGTTGTATAAAGCAAGCATATTTGTCCACTCCTATGTTGATAAGAGTATTAAACACGTTAAAAATATCCCTTTAAGGTACATTTTGAACAGATAAAAAATGTGCGATTGATCGCAAATTCACTGCAACCATGCAAGGAAGAGATGGAGGGAGAGGTGTGTGTAAGTGTACTTATGCGCGCGCGCGCACTCTCACACACACACACACACACACGCACACGCACACACACACACACACACACACACACACACACACACACACACACACAGAGCAGCGGCAGTGCCAGGAATAATGAGCGTGTGTGTAAAGTGCTCTTTGACAGTGCGAGAAGAGTCTGTAATGAAAGTGTGATAATACACTCAAACAAGAACCTAATGAAGCTGATGAAGGTAAGAAGTAGCACTGGCATGGAGCAGCTGAAGGGCAGAAATACCTCTGTGCTTGCTACATAGCCTTGATGTATTTTCAAATTTTGTATTTTTCTAGTCACAACTTGTGCCACAAATAAGAAATACATTTTGTCAGTAGCAGGCGGCACTGCCATTTTGGGGTCCATTACAATAGTGGAATTAGATGTGCTTTATATTCATGTTATAATAATAATATTAATAATAATAATAATAATAATAATAGCTTTATTTCGTTTACAGAGTGCTTTGACAGATGAAATAAAAGTAGAGTTCTCAGATCATGAATTTCAAAGGCATTACATTAAACATGATTGAACATTAATAAACCGTAATTAAATTCATTCATTAGATGGAAAAAGTGGATGAAGAGAGAGGAAAAAATAAAAATGAATACAATATGAGAAGAAATAAAAATAAACAAATAAATAAATAAATAGGGAGATCTGAGGATCTAAGGCTGAGTACTGGCTCATATTTGGTCAACATATCTGTTATGTAGCTTGGTGTCAGACCCAGGCGTGCCTAAAAAGTGATCAGTAAAATCTTAAAATCCATTCTGAGCCGAGCGGGGAGCCAATGGAGAGAAGCCAGGATTGGGGTGATGTGATGTAGTCTATTTGTAACCAGTAAGAAGCTGAGCTGCTGCGTTCTGAACTAGTTGGAGGCGAGAGAGTGACTTTTGGTTGATGCCAGAAAGGAGTAGTAGTCTAGTCGTGAGAAAATGAGGCCGTGGAATACTTTATCCAGGTCGCTGTGTAATAGTACTGGTTTGATTCTTGGAGGGTCTCAGTTGGAGGAAGCAGGACTGGGCAATTGTTTTAATTTGCGGCTCAAAGTTTAGGTCAGAGTCAAACAGTGCTCACAAGTGTCTGGCAAGAGACTTCACATTTGCGTACAGAGCCAACGCCACTGTCAATTTGACTGTTAGAATTTGGGGGTGTGAACAATATGATTCGTGATTTTGAATTATTGAGCTGAAGAAGATTCTCTGCCATCCAACAGTGGATGTCATTGAGACAATCGACAACACAGCGAGGCTGTTTGGGTCACGCGGCCTCAGAGGAAGGTATGTCTGTGTGTCGCCTGGCGTAGAAATTAAGAGACATTGTGTCTTTGGATAATTTGGCCAAGTGGCAGCACACAGATTTAAAAAAAAATGGACCTAAAATAGAACCTTGTGGAACACCACAGATAGTGTAAGTTGTAGAGGATGAGAATTTACCCACGGTGACCGGGAAGGTTCTTTCTAAAAGGCAGGAAAAAAAACAGCCAAGTGCAGTGTCCTTGATGCCAACCCAGGTGTTAAGACGGTCTATAAAAACAGCGTGATCGACAGTGTCAAAGGCTGCACACAGATCTCAAAGAATTAAGATTGCTTTCCCCCCTGTCATCACCTCTTGAAGGAATGTAGGGTGGTGGGGGGTAATATCAAGGCTGCACGTGGTTGATTTCATGTGGGATATTATCTCATCTTATGAGCCTGAAGTACAGTGAACTTCTTAAGCGGGCAAGGAAACTCGGGCACCGTTTTACCAGATCTAACAGAGAAGATGACCCCAACTCATTAACTAGCTAACCCTAGCGACCGCTTT
Organism: Zeus faber; assembly: GCF_960531495.2. NCBI lineage: Eukaryota > Metazoa > Chordata > Actinopteri > Zeiformes > Zeidae > Zeus > Zeus faber. The sequence continues at coordinate 13,640,390 of NC_137208.1, read as the reverse complement.
CTTTCCATACCGAGATCACACCAAAATCACATCTATTTTTTCCCAGAATTCACTCATCAGACATAATTGGAGCTTTGCAGAACTTGTGCTCTGCTGCATGTTTTTTTTTTTTTTTTCCTTTCTTTTTCTCCCCTGATGTTCTACCTCTTTGATTAATAAAAGCGAATGTTATAATTGGTGATTTTACAGATGCACTGTTTCTGACGACAGCGTTACGTTCACCCCTCTATCCCCTCATTCTCTACGAGTGGGAATTGGACGTTTGCAGCCCCACGAAATGACATTCTGATTCGGTTATTCATATTATTTCTATAACCATTTATACAAACTGAACATTGAAATCAAACGAGAAATCTTTGATGTATTCAATTCCTTTTCAGCTTTCAGGATCAGAGTAGTTTGATACTGCATCTAGTAGGGCTGTACCGGACTCAGATTTTGGTCAGTCAAACCAGATTCGGCTGTTCAATGCAAATATTTGACGATTCGCACTTTACTCACCTGTCTCCCTCTCCTCTCGCGCACTGGGGTACTCGCGATCGCCGTGTCAAAACAGTGTGTTTTACTTTAGATGTAGGTTGTTTTATTTCATTTTATGTCTCCTTATGGAACGAAACAAGTGCGTATGGAACGCTATGGAACGAAACCGTGCGTAATGGGGACACTCTGTCTGTGACTCTCTCCCCCGATCACACCCCCTCCTTGCGTTACCCGCAGAAAATAATCTTAACGAGTCTACGAGCTGTGCCCCGTTCTTTTTTTTTTTTTTAAAGAAGAAGAATCTTTAATTATCACACAACACACCACACTACAACACATGCACACACACACACACATGCTTTGGATGGTGGCCGGTGAAATGAGGCCTCTGCATTTAACTCATCCTTGGCTTGTCCTTCCTCCGGGGGGGCAGCCAGGAGCAGTGGGCAGCATTCGTGGATGCGCCCGAGGACCTGGTAATGAGTGTCCATTGCTGGTCGGACGATGATGCATGTTTTTGGTGGGGGCCCTTACTGACGTTAGGCGGAGGAAACCCCATGTGAGCACAGGGAGAACATGCAAACTCTACACAGAAAGGCTCCTATTTGGGAGCGCCCCAGGCGGGAATCGAGCCCAGGACCTCTTTGCTGTGAGGCAGCAGTGCAAAGCACTGCACCACCGTGCACCGTTTGAATTGTTTTATTTGTGGGTACAAGCCACAGCACACAGACGCGAATGATTCACAGATATAAATTATATATGATTATGATTTTGCTTATTTATAATTCCTCATTGAAATGTTAGCCCTGTGCATTGTGTAAGCTTCTATCTGTTTTATCTTGTTATGTTATAGTAATGCACACTGACTGAAAAAAATAAATAAAAACACTGCTCGACTTGAAGAATCTCAGTCGACTGTCGGGTTTCCGCCTGACGATTCGACTCGTCGACTTTCATGGGGCAGCCCTATTATTGTGATTTTTGTGAGTCTTGCATTATTAAGCAATAATAAGAAATAATTAATTTCTTAACATTTTGACGACAACTGTGAAATGGAAGTTTTGCTGCACTTCATATTGAGATCGCGCAAACTGAAAAAGATTCTCTGAAGTCAAATAAGGTTGAGTAGCACTGAATTAATAATTTCCCATCTGAAGTAGTAATTTTCCACAAAAAAAAAAATCGAATCTCAAAAAAAAAAACACACATTCACAATGCTAATTGATCTGGGAGCCATGGTGGTGGTGGTGGTGATAAAATTGGCCAAACCAAGTTTTTTTTTTTTTATATTTCTCACTCTGCTGTCCCTTACATACATACAGTACATACACACATGCAGCCTGTTTGTCTCGACAGTATACCTAAAATCCAATTGCAGAACATTTGATAGGGTGTGAAGAAGAGAATTAGGGCAGGAAGCCAACATGTTCTTGCTCTGTTTGCATGTTAGGGTTAGGAAAAAAGTGCTTTGCTCTGCAATAAACAGAATACATGCTCAGCGATCAGGACGCCGCCTCCCCCGGGCTCCCCCATCAACTAGCTTTAGCTCCACACACACACACACACACACACACACACACACACACACACACACACACACACACACACACACACACACACACACACACACACACACACACACACACACACACACACACACCTGCCCACTTACCGCTGCTGTGCGGCAGGGTGGAGAAGAAGGCCTTGAGGCGTGCGGCCAGCCACTCCATGCTCTCGTGGAGGTTGGCCAGGGCCTTCAGGTCACTGACATCACGCAGGATCTCGTTCTGGGGAATCAGCTTGTCTCCAAGGTTACCAGTCAGCACCTCCGACTCCTTGGCGAAGGCCGCCCTGTGCAGAAGACCAGCGGAACAAGCAAATAGAAGAGGAAGGAAAGAGAAAGAAGGAAGAGGGAGTGAGGGCAGACACTTCAGATGGACATTTTGTGTCCGAATATTCACATTTCAAAACGACACATATTGGAGAGCTGACGCTGGATCACGTCACGTGACCGGAGCCGAGCCAGCGATGTCATGCGGTCTCCCAAAAGACCAAACGGCAGCAGCGGAATAAATAAATCGAACCAAAACCCACAGATCGCACACAAACTCTCACACACCCAAGCATGTGCAGAGACAAGCAGCTTATTAAAGCAACTTTATCAAAGCAATAGGTTGCCAGTCGTGCAAAAGCTAATCCCCCTTTCAGAGTGATGAAAACGTCTGCAGCTCTCAAATCAAAAAGCCTTATGCTCTCTTTGCCAGTATCTCTGCGCCTCCTCTCCTTGTGTATGTCTGTGTGTGTGTGTGTGTGAGTGTGTGTGTTTGTGCGAGATTAGGCAAAAGAGCGAGGGAGAGAAAAAGATAGAGAGAAAGGGAGAGAGAGAAAGAGATGAGCGAGCGAGAGCGTATACACAGAACAGATTGACTTTCTCTGGCCACATAACCAATTTATTTATTTACTTTACTATTCCGCTCCGATGAGCTCCAACGTTCCCTGAAGGCCGTGCACATTCAAAGGCAATTTCGATAAGACTGACCCCCCCCCCCCCGCTTCTCCTCCTTTCCCTATACACCCCCCCGCCCCCCGCCCCCATTTCCTCCACTCGCTCACATAGACGCTGTTTAAAAGAGCAATCATGACTTCTTTTGTGACTGCATCTTAATCAACACAAGCAGGGTTTAATAATATGTGAATAAAGGAGGTAAGGCAAAAGGAAGGGATTGCTTGTGTGATTGCTGGTGGTTATGTCGTGCGTGTGCATATGTGCGTGTGTGTGCTTGCCGGTTTGTTTACTGTATTGTGTATTGTATACGTATATGTGTGTATGTGTGTGTGTCTGTGTATATATTTATTAAGAGGCCATTTCCATTGTGGTTTGAGCACGGTATAGTATATTTTCATGTATCCATAAATCCACACCAAAAAGAAGCAGGACGGGGTGCGATCTCTCTACTGTAGACATGTCTACAAGTGTTTGGGAATAATATGTTAGCATGCATATTGCATTATTGATTTGGGGTTGGGAAAAAAAAATGATGACTGCAATATATCGCAGTTCCTCCTCTTGCATGATCTTAGCGTTACACGGACACCATATATTGATTTATTTTTTAATCAACTTGAACCAGGGTATGACTTACGACTCAGCGCATTTTGGTTAACCTTGTTTTATCTCTGCTTTGTACAAATTGGAAATAAATGAACAATTATATATTAGTAGTATAAAATATGATTATCATCATACCTTCCTGAATATATCAGATCAACCAAATTCATTGTGTGGCTTTATTTGTTTGTTTTATAAACACACACACACACACACACACACACACACACGCACACACACACACACACACACACACACACACACACACAGACAGAGAGAGAGAGAGTATGTTTGTGTATGTACCCTCTGAAGAATGCATGTGTATGTTCTCAAGAGGTTATTTTCCCATATATATACATACGGTCTCTATTTTCAATCTGTTCTTTGATCTGTTTCTTTTATTCCTGCTCTTTGTGAAGCACTTTGGGTCAAACCATCTCGATAAATTAAATTAATTTGATCAGAATTTCTCTGGGGATTCCCACCCTCGATGGGCAATGTATGGTGTCTACCTTGTGAAGTCTTCCTCGTCCTCCCTCTTCTGCCGCGCCTGTTTGGGCTGAGCCATATTGGCCCAGTTTGGAAGAGACTGAAGCAGACGACTGATGTCCTCATCTTTGGACCAGGAGGCGCTGATGGTCAGCTTCTCCTCGCACTGGACGACTCCTCTGGACACACATAGGCACACAACGTACACAAACCGAGTTCAATATACGACAAAATACAAATTATTGCCATCTTTCACGGAGCGTTTCAGCGTTACTGTTAAAGGGCTTCAACAGTTTTTAACGCAAACAAATGTGTTTAGAGAGTTGTAAGTACATGCTACTGTAAGCGAGTTCCAGCTTTGTCAACTCACAAGGGCTGGGTATTGGTCAGGATACCACGATTCAATTTCGATACGATATTAAAACGGTCATAGATGAGGTTCAATATGGATTTGATCCAACATCGATGAAATGGCTCACAATACGGCTTTCCTGTATGGCGATATATCATTTTACACATAATTAAATCATTGCTAACAACTTTTCGGTATATTACATTTAGTCATTTAGCAGACGCTTTTATCCAAAGCGACTTACAATTGTTCAAACACCGACGGACGCAGCCATCAGGAGCAATTAGGGGTTAAGTGTCTTGCTCAAGGACACTACAGCATGCTAGCAGGAGGAGCCTGGGATCGAACCAGCAACCTTTAGATTACTAGACCACCAGCTCTACCTCCTGAGCTACCATCCCCGCATCTCTATCATCTATATCATCTGATGTTTGTGCTCTGTTTTGTATTTTTGGCTATTTGTATATACACTGATCAGCCCTGATGGCAGTGGCCTCTTTCAGCAGGATAATGCGCCCTGCCACACTGCAACAATTGTTCAGGAATGGTTTAAGGCACATGATAAAGACTTCAAGGTGTTGACTTGGCCTCCAAATTCCTCAGATCTCAATCCAATTGTGCATCTGTGGGATGTGCTGGAACAACAAGCCGGATCCATGGGGGCCCCGCCTCACAACTTCCAGGACTTAAAGGATCTGGTGCCAGATCAGCGATTTTGTGGCTCCTGTAATCCTATTTAATTTTATTATTATTTTTATTCTCCTTTTTTTTTTGGACTGTTGTGCTTTTTATTTTTGAATGCCCATGGCCTGTACTGAAGTGCACCTAACCGCGCCAGAAGAAATTCCTTGTATATGTAAATGTCCCTGGAAAAAAAAAAAAAAAAAAAAAAGATTCTGATATGCATTATATAAATATTTTATGGAACGAATTCGGTCTAATAGAGAAATTAAATATTTCAATTTGTTTTAATGACGGTGGCATTTCATTTAAGCCGAAAATGGTTGCATGAGCTCCAAATAACTGTCGCTATTACAATTTTCAAAGAATATAATTTAATTGTATCAGAGTATAGTTATTTTTAACAAAAGCCTGGTACCCACAAAACCGGTATCAAACCGACATAATAAAAATGGCAGAACCTTTGATAGGGTGTCTAGAAATATTTAGGCAGGAGCCAACATGTTTGCAAATGTTACGGGCAGAATTAATGCTTCGCTCTGCATTAAACATGATACAAGCTTAGTGCTCCGGACACCGCGTCCCCTGGGGTTCACATCCACTAGCTTTCACGCACGCGCACGCACACACACACACACACTTTGGCAGCCCCTGTTGGATCTTGCTTAATCTCTCCAAGGCCCCCTAGCAACAGAGGCTGACCTGTGACAGAACCAGATGGACACTCAGCGGTCTATCTCTCCGCTCTCCTGGCCCCCCATCCAGCCCCTTCAACCCCACATCCCTCTCTCCCTCTGGTCTCCCCTCCCTTCACCTGGCCAGGTGTTACTGGTTCTCAGGGGAATACGGACTGATAGAGCAAATACAAACCAGGGTTCTGTGCCTGTATGAAATTCATCATGGAAGACATTTTGCAACTTTCAAAGGCGCAGGAAAATAAATAGCTACTTAAATCCATAATATGAACAGGGGCTTGAATCTAGACTGTTCTTATTAGAAAGTAAACATTACATTTGTTTCACTTTCTCCCCCATATTTTTGTTGGATGCGTGGGCAGGAATTTTGTAAAAACAATATTTTTATCTGCTGTAAGATGAACATTTTCTATCTTAGTCCAAGAGAATTAAAGGTCTCACGATTCATTTCACTCAATTCATGCTGAAAACGAATACAAAAAATAAATATTTAATAAATGAATATTGTATTTCAACATACAACTTGCTTACTAGTACTGCCATTGCATATTATTGCTACACACTGTTGGTATATAATATTTAGACTTTAATTTAGTGCACCCACCACCTACAAGTGCTACTCCCTGTTAACTTCTAAATGTGTACATACATTTTCGATCATTTTTATTTTTTAATCTCTTTTGTTGACTTGCACCGTTCTGTCATCTTCTGCTGTTGTAACACCTAGATTTCCAGGAAATATCTCTTCTTATTCAAACAACATAGGAAGACCAGTGAAAAAATGGCCAAAGCAAAGCCGACTTCCTTTGTGCCGCTAACCTGTAGGCCGTGTTGCAGATCTCCTTGTACTCTTTGAGCCGGTCACAGACCATCTCCAGGAACTGGTTGGAGTAGGCGCTGAGGTCCTGCATCAGACTCATCAGGTCCTGGATGGACTTCTCCACCACCACGGTGCTCTGGAGGCAGAAGGAAAGCAGGCGGATCAATTTGTGAACGCTGCTGACAAAGGATTGTAATCAAGAATAAATTACAATCAATGAATAACAATTAACAATCTCTTTATTTGCCAAGTACATTTTCAATTCAATACCTGAAATCTGCCCTCTGCATTTAACCCGTCATGAATGTTAGGTCTGGGCAGCCATAGTGTGGATAATAAACTATGATAAACAATACTTTGTACATTTCATTTTACAGATCCTTTTCCTGCCAAAGACTACAACTGGACTAAGACACAAACAACTTGATTCTAAATTCTGGTGCAAACTGGTATTGAGCTAAAAAGACTCATGTATTCACAGCGTTACATCATGGTTTTTACATTCCTGTCTGTCTATTTGTTATCTGATAACTCTGAATTCAGTTCCCGCCGGAGAACTTGTCACAAGTAATAGAACTGTATTGGTGGAGTGGAAGGACCTCTGCGCACGCCTGTGTGTGTGTGTCCGTGTACTCCCACCATGACCGTAGGGCTGTGACAGCAGTCATTACAGATTAGCCACCATAGCGTCACTAATAGCTGGCTGGCTTGGGAACAGTAGTGCAACTTCACACACACACACACACACACACACACACACACACACACACACACACACACACACACACACACACACACACACACACACACACACACACACACACACACACACACACACACACACACAAAACCTTCAAAAACACACACAATCTTCAAGAGCTGTTAAATAAGATTAAAACTCAGTACATCAGCCCCTGCCACTTATAAATCTGTGCCTTAACTCAAATACCAGCGATAACCTGCTATTAGTGGAGCAGTAGCAATAACTCTACAGAAGCACAAGAGGGACCAAGGCAGGGGAAATCACTCCCACCTATGCAGAATCGGTGAAGAAGTATAAAGTGGCTGTAGGCAATATGTTTAAGATTTACTGCAACAATCTCAGACGCTGTGGGCGAAATATGTAGCATTCCCAGCCCCATTACCTCTATATTCTCTGGTGGAACGTGTATTTGTATTGTCAAAGAAAAATTAGAGACATGGCAGGAGCTCTGAGCAACCGCGCTTTGCAAGATGTAATGTTGTTGACTTTACATGATGTGTAGTCAGCGTGATATTTTGTCAGGATGAGCACTTGGAACATTTGTGATAATTGCACAGAAATTGTCAATCTAAATGCTGACAGTATTATTTTCTTATGTCAATTACATACATGAGTGAAAAAAACAACAACACATGGACACTTGCTTGACAGCGTAAAACCCTGTACAGGTGTACAACGTCTTTAATAGTTACAGGTATGTGAGAGAAGGCCTATGTGTACATACTGTTTGTGTGTATTAACTATTAGTATTAAATATGAGTATTATTTAATCACCAGGTCAAGCATCAGATGACCACTTTTGGCTCCACAGCCAATTTATATGTATGCTGAGACCGGGAGCAAGCTGTGAGGTGACACATTGACAATGGGAGACTGTAGGGGGCAGTAGTGACTGAAATTGAAGAGGGACCCCTGTTGTGGTGCTATTAATAGCCAATTCACCATCTCACCCTGTTCCTTGATCCCTGTCTGTCACATACAGGCAAGGGGTACAGACAAATGCACGCAAAGACACAGGCCCTCAAATAGACAGACATACAACAGACATGCACACTCAGGGATACGCACAGAAAGACATGGACACACACACACACACACACACGATCCACACTGTATACATACACAACATATAGTACTGACACACACACAGCTCACTGACAGACATAATGGACCAGAGCACGCTCAATGCCCATGGAGTGCTAACCAAGGCCAAGTCTTTGCCAAGGGACCCCCCTGTACTGTACATGGCTGCTTACCGACCCCAGTGCCATGGAAGGAAGAATGGGAATAATGCTCAATACAACTTACTGAGGCTGAGTAGGATTTAGCAATGTGCAGTGGTTTGGCTTACTGGTATGGCAAAAAATGCCAATTGCTTGGCATATGTGAAGTTACTAATCTTATATTCTTTGCGTATAGTACAATGTATAGTCCAAAAAAAAACATGAATTATAACATCATTCATCATCTTTAATATAGCTATTGACTGCATTAAATGCGACTAAATTCAATGTTAATAATTAAACTTTATCACTAAGGCTAGAGATATGTGGCTAGACATATATTATCCATTATGTATTATCTAATAACTACACTCAGTGGGAAAAGGTATAATTTTTTCATCCGATGCATGCACCACTCTAACTCTCTTCTTCGCTCGAAGGAGGCCGAACTCAATAACGGGCCAAGTCAGCGAGTACTAAAAAGTAAACAATGGATCCGCGATCCATTACTCCTGCTTTAACAAATACTCTGGCGGCCGGGCTCTCCTTGTCTAATTCTGCTCATTTAACACAGCCATTTGTCTTAGGCGGCAGAAATCATTAAAAAGTAATCAAGGGACAGAATGAGGAAGAGAGGAGAGGGAATGATGGCAAAGGAGAGAGAGGGAGAAAGGACGAGGCATGCAGAGGAGAGAGATACATTGATATACTGCTCCATCTTCCCCGACTGCTACACAGGAGAGGAGACGCACTCCAGAGGTTTCTCCGTTTGGTTATTCTCTCTCTCCCTCTCTCAGTCTCACCCTCTCTAAAATGGCCACAGACTTTGAACTGTACTGTCCAGCATGACTGGATAAAAAAAACAAAAGGCACATTTAATTTGTGAATTTACAACAGTGGATTGCATGATGGGCTGGAGACAAGCTCGGTTGCACTTTGCCTCGATTCCATCATTAATGAAAATTAGACCTTATGGTTCCAGGGCTTTTCTGGGTGAACTGCTGTAATTGACAGTGAAAGGAAGGCCACCGCCGCAGTGGTTTAATGATAGTGGCGAAATTGTCACGGCCAGTGCTCTGACTGATGCCGAGGTAGAAAAAGCTGTTAATGCATTATCATGGCGAGTGAAACTTCTCACCACTGGAGCTGAAAGCAGTTATTTCCTTTGTGGAGTGGATTAAAAGCACGGCAAAGCACAGCAAATATGTCATGAGTATCGCGGGGGAGTAAGTATAGGGATGCCGCTCCCTATTTAGCCTCATTACTTAGAGAAAGTAATGCACAAGGAAATGAATTTTGGCACAATCCAGCAAGGTTGCTTTGACAATCTAAAGCAACATAACAAAACTGCAGCATAAAGCAGAAAACAAACCCGTGCAATATTACTTCCATGTCAGTTTGTGTTAATGTGGTGATTCACCATTTACCTATATTTCATATTGCTGAAAATGATAGAAAACTATGTTGTAAAATGTTGTTGTTTTTTTTTTTAACATGGTTTCCTTTGTACTTTTCCAATTATTTATCCATTAATTTATGTATTCTTTTTATGGTCTTCGATGTACCCTGCAATCTGCTCTAATTGATTATTTTCTTTGCAGAAATCTGTTTTATTAAAAGCGACAACAGACAACTTTTTTTCTTTTACTTATCATTATGAAGTTAATGTTGATTTCACAGTGTAATGGCTATGGAATAATGACAGCAGTGCTACTTAGATTGGGTCCCTATAAGCCCCAATATCACTATGCAATGCGGACTGCCGCGGGTACGAATCCCCAGGAAAATGATCGATTTACGGCAGTGTGTCACAGGAAATCCATCAACCAATGCGCAGCCATTAGCAAAACATTGCGGACGGTGGAGCAATCTACTCTGCGTACATCATAAACCCTTGAATATAAAAACAACATCTCAATGGCGCCTCTTACGGTCGCCTCGGTGTGTCAGTGCTCATTGTTTTGACTTGTTTTGTTTGTTCATTTTGTGTTTTGTGGCAATTCCGGGAGCTACACCAGAGAACAGCTCATGAACATCAGGGCTACAACCCTGGTGGATTTATTCCCCACTTCAATCGCCACATCTGCGAAATCACTGAACATTCTGGTCAAGGGTGCGCTCACCTTTGTGAGCGTAGTGAAACGCCGGAGGAGAGGGAGACGTGCCGGTGCGCTTGTGCGCCTCGGCCGAGGCGGACATCGCACACCGTTACCTGGTATATTTCTAACGCGCGTTCACTGGAAAACAAACTGGACGAACTTCAGCTACTGTTGGGGAAGAACAGAGACTTTTCTTCATCTTCTGTTTTGAGCGTCACGGAGACGTGGCTGAGTGGAACGATACCGGACTCTGCGCTGCAGCTGGCAGGCTTCCAACTCTTCAGAGCGGATCAGGACACAGAACTCTCCGGCGGCAAAACAAAGGGTAGAAGTTTGTGTTTTTTCATTAACCGTAGCTGGTGTAATGACGTAACAGTGATCCTATAGCACCGTTCTCCTGATCTGGAATCAGTTTTCAATAACCGCAAACCCTTCTACTCTCCCCGTGAGTTTGTTTCATTCATACTGGTCGGTGTTTACATACCACCGCAGGCCAACAAGCAGGAGCCACAGCACATGCTCACCGACCTAATACGGTGTGTGGAACGGACCAACCCGGACTCCTTAGTGGACCAGTGAAGCTGTGGAGGATCTCGGGCATGCTTGGACTGCGGCGGGTCGGGATGTTTTCAGGACTGCTACCAACAGTCTGGATGAGTACACAGCGGCGGAGACATCATATATCAGCTTCTGTGAGGAGATCTGTGTACCGTCACGCAGCAGGTTGAGTTCCAACAACGACAAGCCCTGGTTCACAGCTAAACTCAGACAGCTAAGGTCAGAGAAGGAAGAGGCGTTTAAGAGTGGGGACAGAGACATGTTTAAAGTGGCTAAGTACAGGTTCAGCAAAGAGGTGCAAAATGCTAAACGACTGTACTCAAAGAGCCTCCAACACCAGTTCTCAGCCAATGACTTTGCCTCTGTCTGGAAGGGGTTCGGACAAATTAACCTCAAACCAAAAACGCCTCACTTCATGAACAACTCACATCTGGCCAACGACCTGAACAACTTCTACTGTCACTTTGAAAGGCAATGGGACAGTACTGACACCATCCCCACCAGCCACCACCAACCTTCCACCAGGCCAAGCCTACCAGCTCCACCTCCCCCACCACAGCAAGAGACTGGACCCCTTTGCAGCGACTCACCTCAGAGGCCCCCCCTCCTCCTCCACCACCACAGCGACGACTCTTTTCATGCTGGGGGGGGGGGGGCGTCAACAGGCTTTTTAAGAGGCAGAACCCCCGCAAAGCAGCTGGACCAGTCTCTGTCTCCCCATCCACCCTGAAGCACTGTGCTGATCAGCTGTCTCTGGTGTTTGCAGACTTTTTCAACACCTCACTGGAGACATGCCATGTACCAGCCTGCTTCAAATCCTCCACCATCATCCCAGTCGAAAAAAAGCCAAGGACCACAGGACTTAATGATTACAGACCCGTCGCTCTGACTTCTGTGTTGATGAGGTCTTTTGAACGCCTTGTGCTGTCCCCACCTCAAATCCATCACAGACCCTCTCCTGGACCCCCTGCAGTTCGCCTACAGAGCCAACAGGTCTCTAGACGATGCAGTAAACTTGGCCCTCCACTTCATCCTCCAGGTGGATCACAGACTTCCTGTCTGACAGAAGGCAGCACGTAAGGCTGGGAAAACAAGTCTCTGACCATCACCAACAGCTGCACCTCCAGCCACCAGTCTGTCAAGCTCCTGAAATTTGCAGACGACACCACCCTCATTGGGCTGATCCCTGGTGGGGATGAGTCCACCTCCAGGTGGGAGCTTGACCATCTGGTGACCTGGTGCAGCCAGAACAACTTGGAGCTCAACGCAGTAAAGACAGTGGAGATGGTTGTGGACCTCAGGAAGAACTAAGCCCACCCCCACCACCCTGTGTGATGGGGGTGACTCTGTGGAGTCCTGCTGCTTCCTGGGACCCAGGACCTCAAGTGGGAGCCGACCATCAGCTCCATCGTCAACAAAGCCCAGCAGAGGACATACTTCCTGCGGCAGCTGAGGAAGTTCAACCTGGCAGAGACGATGATGGTTCACTTCTACACCTCCATCATTGAGTCATCCTCACCTCCTCCATCACGATCTGGCATGTTCTGTAACCACCAAGGACAAGGGCAGACTGCAGCGTGTCATTCGATCCACTGAGAAGGTGATTGGCTGCAATCTGCCATCCCTCCAGGACCTGTACGCCTCCAGGAACCTGAGGCGTGCAGGTCAGATTGTGGCCGACCCCTCCCAACCCTGACACAAACTGTTTGAAACACTTCACTCTGGCAGGAGGCTGCGGTCCAACAAGGCCAAAACCTCTCGCCACAAAAACAGATTCTTCCCGTCAGCAACTGGCCTCATCAACACGGCCCGAGACCCCCACTGAAATGGACCCTCACCCCCTCTCCCCATAGACACTAGATGGACCCCTAGGTCTTGAATTGAATTGATATGTCAATGGGATTCATTGACGCACATCCTTCAGGACTATTATCCGTGCATATTTTACCTATTCTTATATATTTTACATATTGTTTTCCAATTGTTCTATTTTACATTCATGTTTCCCGTATGCACCGAAAACCAAGACAACTTCCTTGTACGTAGAAACTTACTTGGCAATAAAGACGACTCTGATTCTGATTCAGTCATCGAAAACTCATTGAAATCGGTCGAGAAATGTTCACATTTTAGTGCTTTTTATCGAGAGAAAACGCAGCTCTCCTGCTTACTTGTATTTGTTTACAGGCCAGTCTTGCCCGTTCTAATATGGTGGCAACGTTGACATATCGCAGCAACGCGCCGAAGCAGCCAATGCAGCGTCTTTGTATATATGTCTATGATTGCGCAACCAACAGAAATAACATGAAATTAATATTGTGAGAATTTCAACAGACTTCTTCAGTGAACCGGATCGCTTTACGTCTTCCTCAGAGTGCTCTGTGGAAATGATTAACACCACTTTGGAAATAAGAGAGAAGAAAGAATGCTTCTTTCTTCTCTCTCTTTCTTCTCTCTGATTTCCAAAGTGGTGTTAATCATTTCCACAGAGCACTCTGAGGAAGACGTAAAGCGATCCGGTTGTCTTTGCAACAGACAAACAATAATACAACCTGGAAATGCTAATGGGGGAAGTTGAATAGTTGTCTATTGCCCCTTTAAGGTAGCTGCCTCCTCATAAAATGAATGTTTGAAAATAACTTTTGGACTCAAATTGGAAGCGTGAATGTCAAGCTGGTTGGGGGTTTCATCTTTTTGCAGAAGCAGCTGCCCCACAAAATTTTGCAGGGTCGAGGTGTTGCACCCCTGCTTTCCGCCATGTCACCCACACCCTGACCCCAAATCGCTGACTCGTGTAATGCCGCTGCCTTTGAAAGGGAGAGCCGCACTGGTTTGGGACGCTGTCGTGACAGGTCATTCATCATCGTCAGGATGGAGGCACCCTTTGAAGAGTCCCCTGACACACGCCGGATGGCCCACGCCACTCTGTCACCTCAACTGGAACACACACTTAACAGTGGGCGCTTTATGTGTGTTTATTCAGATGTACATGTATTGTGTCATTTGACTTGAGCGTTCAGGAGTTGCAGAGTTTCAAAACGAGTGATAAATTCGAGTGTAAATCCTCATCTCGAAGCATTTGGCATGTTGCTGCAGTATGAATGTAATTGTAGCCTCATAGGGCACAGTGTTTGCTTTTTCTGATAGAATAATGGTGTATAAATTCTAATGGCGAATCTCATGCTAATCAAATATTGTTTAATTCCATTTACAAAATCTTAATGAAACAACATCAAATCACCATTTATTACCTGTTTGTTTCCATGTAAGCAAACACTAATAGAAAAACTACACACCTAACTACACCCCAGTGGCTTCTCTAGCTATGGCTTGGAATGCACCAATCAGGGGCTGTCATCTTCAATAACGTCCAATCAAGTGGCCTGCTGATGAGCTAAAAGGCGGCACGCAGCCAATCAGCCGATTGCGTGTCCCTTTGCGTGTCCTACCATCCGTGTGTCGGATGAAATCTGAGGTGGGCAAATTGAGACCTCTTATTAAATGACGCCTGTTGGACTTCAATCTGCGGACTTCATGAAGCATCACATTCAATTATATGATATATGATAGGGGGAAGGAAAGAGGTTGATTAATTTAATCTGACAAAAATAGTTACAAAAATAAGTTAGTTGATTAAGTTAATTGATTTATATATATATATATCGGTTTTTGTACATACAGTATTGTTATTAATACTATTACTGTGAATATCATATATATTTTTTCATATATACAGCTGCCATACATGTTTTTCAACATACCACTTACTACTTGAACATAGTTAGTACAAGACAATGTTTACTTCCATTTGTGAACATATATTTTATAATGCATATATTTTGACTGGCACTTTTTTCCTAACTATTGCTGCTGTAACATCTGAATTTCCCACGGGAATCAATAAAATGTCATCATATCTTATAATATCTTTTCACTCTGTGAAAGTGCTCTACTATTGTCACTTTGGCACTGACCATGATGACTGCTTAATGTAGTGTTTGTAGTTGTTGTAATTGGGAAATGAGGACCAATGTCACACTTGGTTGATTACAGATGGGCTTTCCAAAGACTCCCTTAAACCCTACAGCCCCACAACAATCTACACCCCCCCCAAGCGCGCACACACACACACACACACACACACACACACACACACACACACACACACACACACACACACACACACACACACACACACACACACACACACACACACACACACACACACACACACACACACCCTACAAACTCACATCCAATCCAACACCCACGCAGTGAAATATGGAGGTTATTCACCCCACATGGAGTGACACAGGCGGGGGGGATTACCCCCCTGCCGTGTGTTTTGCGCATCAGCAAAGAAGTCACTCCTCCTGATCATCCCACATTCCCATGACGATTTCTTCACAGATCATCACATTATTATCTTCTGCTGGAAGTGTGAGGGGCTGGGAAACCCTCTCTCACCACACACAACAGAAGTCTTAGGGCGATTGATGGGTTTGTCCATTCGAACATTAGCAGCTAAATTAAGTCTATATGGTGCCTGTATTAGGTAGCAGAGGAATATGTGTGAGAGATGAGAGACGAAGAAAAAGTGCTTGAATGTATCTATGTGTGTTTTTGTTCATATGCAGGATGATACAATGGGTCCATATGGAGCTAATGGAGCGCAGACAGGAACATATACCCCCTGCAGTAAGCATTTGTACCCAAAAAAAAAAAAAAGCGTTTCGGTAAAAAATTAAATAAAATAAAATAACAGATGACACACCCGTCCAAATAAGCATGGATGCATTTTACACATACACACACACTCAAAATGTGGTCATATGCGCCAAATAATTTCGATTGTCATTTCGGAACTCACTGCATCAACTAGCTTTAAAGAACTCATGCTGCAACTTTTATAACAGCCCCACCCGCCCCAGCAAAACCCTTCTTTACTTCAAACCAAAGGGCATGTTCGTAGCACGGCTGACATTTTAACTTCTCTCCCTCCGCAGGCAAAGATTATAATTTTTAAACGCACACTGACACAGTCTCTTTCAGGAGTAACACTGTTTGACGTGAACCTGCGCCACCTCGGGCTGAAGTCGTTTCTATGTTTTTCCAGACTCATTCAGTCAAATGGTTCATCTCCATATCCCTGGAAGGTTGGAGGCCCTGAGCGGCTGGGTCTGAGTCTGGATTGTACATGTGTTCGGTGAGAGATAACCAGGTGGGGCGGGTTGGGGGCTCCTGAATTGGAGCCTACAGGTGGAGCTGCCCATGTGGAAGGTAGAGGAGCCTCTGCCTCGAAGCAGAGAGGACGCAGAGGAGAGATAACGGTGTCAGGGTAACAGAGCATTTTTTTTTTCTTTCCTCAAGAAATACTATGCCAATTAATCATGATATATTTACTTATCTAGGAGTAATTTAGATGGATATATTACCCTGTTTAGTGAGAATTGATTTGGATTTAGAACCTGCATAAAGCATGTAACCTTTGTCAGATCAGTATTCATGTTTTTCCCCCCTCCTCATTTGTTCTCGCGGCAAAAACCTCTGTCTCTCTGTGCAACGTGTCAAAATAGGTATGTAGCATTTACAACTGTGCTTTTACTCCATTTCTGCTGTTTGTTTTCGCCGCTGACGCCGTTTGACATGCGGCAAATATTCCCTGTTGTAGAATCCAGTCCCGACTGGGCTTTCATTTTAACTTTCTCCTTTACAAAAGCGTTTTTTTTTCTTTTTTCTTTTTTAACTTGCACATGCAAGTCAATAGAGATTTGTTTTCTTTTGGAACTGCACTTAAATGTGCTACATGTAATTAGCGTTTAACATGAACGGTTAGACACAAAAGACAAAAACACATCATTAAAGGATAGGTTCACCATTTTTTAATCCATACCTTGTGACGGTAAATTGGTTTCCATCCCATTGGATTTGGTTCCCATCATTTATATATGTTCATAAAACAATCTCGCTGAAAACTGTATGATTGACAAAGTACAGCACAGGCTACAGCAGGTTGACAGTAAGAAGTGATTTAAATTCCTGTTTCTGGTCTAATGTTTATGTATTTTAAAAAGAGTAAATCAAACCCTGAAAACCAGATAAAATGCAAGGTTTGTGACAGATTTGTTCAATATAACATATAAAAACTGATTATATTGTGAGCGTCTCTCCATAGTGGAGAGTCTATGCTGTGAACAGCTGGGAACCAACTATGAATGGGAATCAACATTATAATGGCCTTTTTGCAATTTTTCAGTCTTGTGCTCTGATCTTGGCATAAAATCCTCGAATGGGAAATCTGTACAATATCAAAGCCACATTTACTCATTACATTGGTACATAAGGTTCAATATTCACTGTGCATATTTACAGGTTACAAAGCCAACTTTGAAGGTACATAAATGCAAACAAAGGATTAGAAGTATTATGGCCAAACTACATGGATCTCACTCTCATAATGTGGTAGAGTGTTCCTGAAACCATTCGGACTAAATGGAAGTGGGTTGTTTTTTTTAACTCAGAATAGGCCAATTTTGCCAGAATGTGCCTGTGCAGTTTTACTGTGAACCATTTGCAGTTAATAACATTACAATTGCATTTGTGTGTGTGTGTGTGTGTGTGTGTGTGTGTGTGTGTGTGTGTGTGTGTGTGTGTGTGTGTGTGTGTGTGTGTGTACCTTACAGCTAACAGGTGTAATGTGTGGTGATTGCTTCTCGTGCTGCTAGATACTGAGAGGCTGCTTAATAAAGAGATCACCCCCTACTGTCAAAACCCCAGACTCAATTGTGTTAATTGTGTGTGCATTTCTTTGAGTGGCGGAGGGGTTACACAGCAAGGAGCCAATCAACAGGAAGTGATCAGAGCCCCCCCAAATAGAAACTGGTTACACACATCCGCCCATATACTACAAGAGAAATAAAAAGGTCAGTGTTATTAGAGCACTGGCAGGTGGGCTAGCTTTTGTGTGTGTATATTTCAATTTAAGATTGTGTAAATATCTTATTGGGTATTCCCACCTTCCCCTTGTTCTCCCACACAGCATCATGTAAATGAGAAAATGTTAAAAGGTCAAAGTCATTCGCAACCTATTGTCAGCTCAAAACATGTGCAATACGGTGTTCGCCCGGAAGATGAAGCCAATCAAATCACAGTCCTTAGTTGTGGAACAACCTAAGTGTGTGTGTACACACAAACACACCCATGAAGGCAGAATGAGACACACACACACACCAACGCACACGCAAAACGCACACGCACACACACACACACACACACACACACACACACACACACACACACACACACAAATTTATGCATCCACGTATTATTGGCTATTGTTTAGAAATGGCCTGGACTGGGCTGAATGCGACTTAGCCAGTGAGTGGGAGCCGATGTGTGGGAATTATTCGTGATCTGATTACGCCTCTGTTCTGGTCTTGGGTGGTGCACCTTACAAAGAGAAACACTAAGAAAGCATTGTGTGGAAACGAGGTTACAAGCACGTATACATGAACAACACATGTGCATGCCCACACACCAAAAAGGACCGTTTTGTTGGTGGCCCAGCATCTTAGGTCCAGATTAATATAAGTTTGTCCATTTGTTGCTGCAGGAGACCGAAAACGGCCACTGCACTGAAGAATACCTGACTATACTTTAATGTGTGTGTGTGTGTGTGTGTGTGTGTGTGTGTGTGTGTGTGTGTGTGTGTGTTTACGGAAGGTATGGGTTCTACGAAGATTAATAGAGCCAATCTCCACAGCTATCCAGCAGAGTGACCACACCACCTCCCCTCCGTCTCCCCCCTCTCCTCCTTTCCTTCCCCTTTTCCCTGGATCCAACTCTAATTAAATGAATCAATCAGTGGCAACAGTAACGGCAGGCAGATAGAATCATACTGCTAGGGCTAACAACAGAGAGGAATGGGAGAGAGGTAGGGAGAGGCATGAAGAACAGGGAAGGAGGAGAAAGGCAAACAGGAGAAAGAAAAAATTGTAACCGGGCCAAAAAAGAAAGACAAAAATAGCACTTTAAGAAGAAAGAAGGGGGCAAAAGTCCAGGTGAACAAATAAAAAAACAAGAGGAAAATGGAGTCAACTGGGGAAGAAAGAAAAAAAAAAAAAAAAAAAAAGAGACCAACACCGGCATAAAAACAGAACAGGGAAGGAAAGAAAGAAAGGAAGATGTATAGACTATCCAGAGTCTCTTCACGGATATGCTCGTGACTTATCAGGCCCCGCCAGGCTTCCACAAGCCCACAAGAGCGGACATTAACCTTTTCCATGGCCATACTGGGCCCTTATCTTATCACAGAGTGGACCATGGGAACACCAGCCTACTCATATTCATATTAACATTACCATATATATGTCTACATTATACACAGCATGCTGGCGTGTAGTGATAGGCAAATCATCTCCTATGTTGATATTGTGGTTATTAACTTGTGCCCCCCGGACTGCATGCAAGGTCGCATTATCTGCTTTAAAAATTTGATTTCAAGTGAGGTATTCACCTTGAACCCTTAACCCCGAAGTCACTTTGACCGTATTTAACCAGACATCAGTGACAAAGGATCAAGGACTCAATATAACAGCAAGGCATTGGCCAGCCTGGAACATTAACAAATATTCAGAGCAAAAAAACATTTCATATGGCCTATAGATGTTATTTTTTCACACATCAGAAGTGCTTAAAAAGTGATGCTAGCAAATGATTCAACAAATTCCATATAATATTCTGCTGCATATAGATTGACCAGAAGTACTCTATATGGCCCGTGGTGCTATTTTTCTTCTACAGTACATTGCAAAACAAAAGGACAACAAAGAATTGGTGCTATCTGTGTGTTTGCTCTTTTGAGTGTGTGTATATGAGCATGCACTCATTCGGTGCATTGTGTTTGACTGTACATTTCCCATAATATCTAAAGGGCGAGTGTAGAGCACACGCTGTGGTCTTGCAGGCCTGGCTGATGGAGGTGCCTTCGGCTAATGTGTGCACCCTCTCATGCCCACCCCCACTCGAACCACTGCACATGTTAATGTGCACTCTTCAGTGGATTGCGGAAAGCAGGTGCGTCTATAAATGTGTTCCCCCGCGGCTCTCCCCTATGTGGTGGGCCGCCAAGGTGTGCGACCACAGTGTGTGTTTAATGTGGTGTGGCAGAATGGAAGCCAGAGAACCCATCCTCCCCACCCCACCGTACTGTTACTGCCAGTGGTGTGTGTCCCCCTCCAATAACACCTGGTACAGAGTCGTCATGTCACTTTCAAGAACGACAAAAACCACAAACACAGGCACAAACTTGAGCTCAGAGGCTGGGAGAACTCTGTTAAGATGCACGCGTATGCATCCGCTGCATTTTAGGAGACAGTGTTGGCACCAACCACTGTTACCTTTAAAATGAACAACTTAAACCCTGCATTACAGTCACTGGAAGGTTGCAGATCACAAGCAACGGAAATCAACAAAATCAACGTTGTTGCCCTTTCGGAGCGGAGTATCAGGTATTGGCAGTGTCTGACGGCCGTCAAAGGAAAAAGGATTAGCACGCACACATCGACGCAGGCAACGAACTTTACTCATACAAAATGCACAAATCACACACTGTCCCCGAGCCCGCGTGGCAGCAGAACAGGAGCGTTGGCCCTTTTTGAATCACTCCAATTAAAAAAGCCAGAGAGCCCAAACAAAAGGAGCATTTTATTGTTTTATTGTGCACCCCACTATCAGCAAAAAGGCTCATTAGTCTCTGCAGCATAATTAGCAAGATGCTGCACTCCTCGTTAAGAAGGGGCTAACACTGTAAACAAACGCTCTGCAACTCAACGCCAACGCTCTCTCTCTCTTTGGAATGAACTGCCACCGCTGTTTTCTCCATGTGGGGAAAGTGCATGGGGACATAAACGGATCAAACACGTGCATGCGCACGCACGCACGCACGCGCGCGCGCCCGCACACGCGCCCGCACACATCCGCCCACCCACCCACACACCCACACACTAATTCTGGCTCTCAACACAAATGAATGACCTGACAGTGACAGCATGTGGCTTGTCTTTGCATCATGTCCGCTGACAGGTGGATGTACGAACAAAGAAAAATACAAAAATAAATACACATGCTTCACGTGCAAACATTAAACTCCAGTGCTTCTACCAAGCAATCCAACAATGTGGGGTTTTATGATATCAGGGACAGAAGGGCTGGTATTTGACCACACTGCCAGACTACCTGACAGCTGAAATGGAGTGATATTTTGCCACCTGCCACGATCTTGTCTTTGGCAGCCATGTAATTCTCAGGTGGCTACCGGTCTGCTTAGTGCAGACCGATGGGTGCCAATACCGTGAGTCCACATGTACACCAGGCACAATAGGAGGTTTTTATCCCTCTGAAAATGGCTGATTCCAACATAATGTGGTACCACAAAGCAGCCCGAAGTAAAAAGAAGCCCTTGTGGAGCTGTATAGCTCACCGCAAAGTACAACACAGGATCGAATCAATTCTCCCCAGCCAAACGGCTGCTCTGTGTACTGGGGTGTTCAGAAAAACATGACCTAGTCCTACAAATTTTAACCAGGCGTGTTCGATATGCTTAAAAAAATATGTCACCAACAAATGACAATTGTATATGTTTGCCTTTGCCATTTGGGAACAAAAAAAAAAAATCATGTACAAAAATTGACATCCGTGTGTATATTTTCAAGCATTCTATGATTTGAATTCTCTGTATATGCATAGAACAGTGGACCGTTTCCCCAAGAAATAAAGCTGGGAAATTGAGTGTGTGGTGCTGGATATCGCTCACCTGTAACAGAGGTCTCTGGACCCCCAGCACCTTCATGGTATCAGCACTGGCTAGGATCTTCAAAGGGTCTGCTGCCTTGCTCACTGCCTCAATCTCTTTGTTGATTTCAGTCCGCACCTGTCATTTTCATATGGAGACACACGGTGAGTTTATGATAGGAATAGCACACAGAGCCCTGCATTTACCTTGATGGACAAATTCAAAATACAGAGGTTGCTCCAAAGTCCTTATAAACACTGTTTGTACCAATTATACCAATTTGTCATAGACACAAGAACCGAGCATAAGAAGGCAATAATATAAGACTTGGTAAGACTGCATTATATGAAAGGGTTAAAATATCAAGCAACGACCCCACATAATTGTGTTCAAAATTTGGAAATATCCTCAAGTGCAATGATGGACATGAGGAACGCCAGACAAACAAGAAAGTATTTTTATTTTCAAAACAGCAAAAGGGCTTCTACAGCTAACCACAACACCCAAAAACAGACTGCATCCACGCCGAATTTGACAGGCTACTGCCAAAACGTCGCAGGATTATCAGAGCACCGGGCATTCAACAAAAAAAACTAATGACCGTAGTCTGTTCATGGCAGTCTGTCTGTGTCCCACTGCTGCCATTTTTCTAAAATAAAGACTTTTGCTGGAAGTGCGACTCCATACGCTCTTCCTTCCGAAACTCTGGGAGAATGCCATCATGGTGCTGACCTGGTTGAGGAAGAGGTCGTTGATGTAGTAGGTGAGGAACGTTCTTAGCTGGCACTGCTTGGCCTGACCCGGGCCCATGTTCATCTCTATCTCCTGGATGAACCTGGAGAGAGCAAAATAAGTCAAATGTTAATCATTTCAAAGCGGCAAGGGAACTTGTCTTCGCGTCCCCATCTAGAACTCCACGACCAATTAGAAATTCTGGAGAGGAAAAAAAAAATAGAGGAGCAGACCTTGCTGCAGTGGAGCTGGACGGGCAGCTAAATACACAAATAGATTTAAGTTGGTAGGAGGCTCCCAAGTGTGAGAGTGGGTGTAATTGGATAAACAAGGGATGGTAGACTTATTGAAAGAAGAAAACGTGTGCTCAGCAAATGTTCCCTTCATACAGAGGCATAAAAAAATATATATATTCTAGTTCTATAGTATAGTTATCTCATTATGGAGGTGCTTAATGCAAGGCGCTGATTGTTTCTACATTTTAAATGGTGTTAGATACGGCTGGGCGATACTGAAAAAATCTAATACCACTGTATTTTTTGATGAATACCTCAATATCGATACTGTTTTGGAGATGGCTGTAAATGTTATCATAAGATATTTACAAACAAAAAACATTGGGGAAAGAACCATTAGTAATGTGGATATAATGACCAAGTAGAGGCATAGATTACAACTGATAGGACAGACTATAAAGTTCAGAAAATATATTACTTATCTGTTATTCAGCCTTAAAAGACAACATTTACATTTACATTTACATTTAGTCATTTAGCAGACGCTTTTATCCAAAGCGACTTACAATTGTTCAAACACCGACGGACGCAGCCATCAGGAGCAATTAGGGGTTAAGTGTCTTGCTCAAGGACACTACAGCATGCTAGCAGGAGGAGCCTGGGATCGAACCGGCAACCTTTGGATCACTAGACCACCAGCTCTACCGCCTGAGCTACCATCCCCCCCATTTAACTGACTATATCACGATCAAGTCAAAATCCCAAACGATATCTACAGTTATATGACAATATTGATATGATATCGAAATATTGTCTAGTCCTTGTATCAGAGGGAATATCTTTAATTTCAATTTAATTTCATAGTAAGCTTCCCCTAGAAGAGAATCTATTTTTACAGGGCAATAACAAATAAATGATTCAAAATGTAAATATTGAATTTATTTAACAATGACACATACACACACACACAGAATATGTGTGCATGTGCATTACTCAGTGCAAGAAGTACACGGTTGCTCATATTGTGTCTATTGAACACACACACACACACACACACACACACACACACACACACACACACACACACACACACACACACACACACACACACACACACACACACACACACACACACACACACACACACACACACACACACATTAACTCTGATGATATGAATTGGGGCAGACCATGCTATGGTCATGGGCTACACATGTCCTCACAGAGAGCAGGTGTTTGGCTGGCCGGACCGGGTCAAACTGTAATATATCTGCGGGTTGGGGGAACACACGCCCCTCGTTAATCAGTGAATCAGCGGTCACTGGTGTCGTCTCGCCCACTA
>NC_137208.1:13515202-13615819 GCF_960531495.2 Zeus faber | reverse complement strand
AGATATCGCAAAAGCTTATGTCTGAGATGAAAGAGGAAAAAGAAAAAAAGGTAATGCATAAAGAATATCAGACACAAAGGAAAATCACCATATCACTCTTAAGCAAGGGTCTCAAACTTAAATGGCAATTGGTGATGTAGTCTTCTCCTAGAGTCGTCTCTTTGAATATCAAGGGAAAAATAATCTGTCCTGTGTTTTTAACACCATGCTTTAATGAATAGCTTAATAATACGTCTATTAAGAAAATAGACATGCCCCATACTCATACAAAATTCTTTGTTACTTTCCATTTTATTCTGTTGATTAGTCTAGTAAAATTGGATCAACTAAGCACTGTGACCTGAAAATAAATTTGCGCGGCAGATTCAACTATATGTTACAAAAATGGCAGGCTGGCTGCATTAAATTGTCTTGCCGGCCGGATGTGGCCCCCAGGCCTGAAGTTTGAGATTCCTGAAACCTAGTCAAGCAGTTTCCATTTTTTTTCAAAATGCGTGTACACATGGGTCATAGTTTCCGCATTTGGGTACACATGAATAACACCCACAGTACATCACCTTTGTATATAAAATAACAGTGTGTGTGCATGTACGTGTGTGCACGCGCCACAGGGCTGCGCAGAGCAGCAGGAGGTGGGAGGGCTGCAGACAACCAGACACATAACCGGGCAGGAGCTATAGATCAGTGCGCCGGGATGATGGATTGCCTGTGTTGTACCATTCACACTGACACACAAACGCACAATAATGCGTGTTGGCGCACCCAGCCCTGAACACACACAAACGCACAAATTTAAAAAGTGATACACGGCTCTGCAACGGTGCCCAATTACTGTAGCCTAGACCTGCGAGTGTGTGTGGTGGTGTGTTCGAGGATCCGGGGGAAGGGAGATGGAGAGAGAGTTAAATCCCTCATTGATTCTCAGTCAAACTAGCGAAACAGAACGTTAAGTAGGAGAAACTCTCCCGCAACCCCATTAAGAAAGTCGCCCTCGCAAAACATTAAGTCTGAGTCCGGCGTCCGGCCCATCTCAGCACAAACAACCGTGTGGCGCAATACCGCTCGGCTGCACAAAACACAATTTTTGCTGACAACTTCATTTTCAATAATCGATCGCCGGACAAAAAGTTGCTCATGTAAACGTGCGACGCACCGTTGCGGAGATTCATCATGCGTTGTCGTTATTGTCATTGCCTCAATACGAGCGTCAAGGTGATGCATCTTCAAGTTAGCATGTCTGCACACATTGATTTTTCGTATACCGGAGTGACAGCGCCGGAGCGGTGTAGCAAGGACAGAGGCATTTAAAGGGCTTCCTCGGTTCAAGCGGCCATCTGGATCCAAGCCCCAGGCAACATCACAAGAACGCCCGAGCAGCTGGATGTTCTCTGGGAAGCCTTGTCGTGGTAACAGGGCTAAGTGACGCGCCAGGACCCACAATGCTCAGGTAGGAGGTTTACAGAGCACACCGCCGCTTGCGCCATGTCTAAGAGAGGATCTGAAGGAATAGGGGATGTAATCGAATTTACTTAAAGGGGCAAACTTTCAGAGGGGGGGGAGATGGAGAAAGCACAACATGAGATTAAAAGATTTCTAAACGGATCGTAGAAGAAAATCTCTCCCGGCTCATTACCATTAGCAGCAGATCTCCAGTATTCTGCCTCGCTGGCAGATGGCATAAGCAGGATGACAGCAACAGCTGATGATGATGGTGATGATAATAAATGAAACATAAAGCGCGCGCGCAGACAAGCAGTCGTAAACATGCAAGTTCCCGCACACAAGTAAAAACAGGGATCCACACATAAACACAATTGCAGACACAGGTGGATTTTCAAAAACCATGAACCCTTATCAATTGCAAATTAGCCACAAATGACCAGAAAAACTGGGCCCAAACAGTGCTTACGCATGTTGTTACCAAGTAACAATAAAATATGTTCACGGTTGTTTATTGTTTACAAGTAAAGTGCTGACACTAAAACATCCATTATTTACTTAATTAAGTCCCATAGCAAAGCAAAGCAACGGGGGAGACGTGCGTGACACGTGTTTTTGTTCCGTTCATTCCATCACGCAGTGAATGGAACGACCCCTTAATTATGTTAAAAGAAATGTGAATAGGAAACCAACTGAAATAAATAGATCTAAAATAAACACACTCTGTTTATATTTGTTTTGGCCAAGACACGAGAACCGAACCGTGCATGAGGTGCTCCCATTACGCAGTGAACGGGACAGTCCCTTCACTCAGTCGTGTTAAAAAATAAATAAATAAATAAATAAAATGTTCCATACAAGAAGGAATCAAACTAAAATAAATACATCTGTCTACACCGCCACCACACCACAGTGCAGAGGATCCAGTGTCCCGATCCGCGGCGTGTACGGCGCACCGCTGAGCAGAGAAACTGAGTGTGATAATCACAATGTTATATGTATTATAACCCACCCATATAATCCCACACTTAAGTTCATTCATTCATTAAGATCCTGTGCATAATTTTCAACAGGTTTCTGTCATTCAAATTTGTCTATGATCCTCAAGGTGTATTTGTTATTTCCTTGTGTCAATTATGTTTTTATCACTGGTCAGTCAAAGGTTATGATTTTAAATGTAAGTGTGAGAATTTCGGTTTTAAATTTCGGTTTTAAACCAGGCTCGGGCCCGGTCCCATAAATGCAGCCAATAGAACGGGCCCGTGCTGGGCTCAAAGAGAACGTGCAGGTGCCTGGGGTCAGGTTTGTTTTTTTTGGGCCCGATCCAAGCTCTAGTGTGCATGGAGAAGAGCGGCTATCAACACATGAGTCCAAGCGAGAGAGAGAGAGAAAGAGAGCAGGGTAAGGCTGCACGCAGCCCGAAGACTTTTAGTTGAAATAGTAAAAAAAATGTGAAAATGAATATGCGGGCGGTCAATGTTGATATTATGATGGGCGCCATAAATAAATCAATGTATGGTTAACACTGCCATGAATAACGGGGAAGAGAAATTGTCATGTCTGTTTTGCGTCATCTGAACAGCTCTTATGATCAGCCTTTATACTGATCACCTATCGGCATATATCGGCCGATCACGATCGATGGGCAATCGATCAGAGCACCCTTAGTGACATTAGAGACGCCAGGTGACCGAAAGCAGCCGAAAACAAGGCAACAAAGGAGCAGAAGCTTGCCACGGTGTGAGCCTAGTTGCTAAGGAGATCCCATAGAGATGCAGCAGAGTTCGCAGTACGGGCTCCCCGGTTCCCGTGGAATCTTAATTAATACCCTCTATGTCTGCTTAATTATGCGCACAGAAACACAGACAAACTGCAACATGTGCTGTTTGAATGG
Organism: Zeus faber; assembly: GCF_960531495.2. NCBI lineage: Eukaryota > Metazoa > Chordata > Actinopteri > Zeiformes > Zeidae > Zeus > Zeus faber. The sequence continues at coordinate 13,612,485 of NC_137208.1, read as the reverse complement.
CCCAAAAACAATGCAGCGTGAGCATGTGAGTGTGTGTGTGTGTGTGTGTGTGTGTGTGTGTGTGTGTGTAAGTCAGACCAGAGATCATCAGACAATAGACTTTAGAGAATACATCATATCACACAAAACAATCAAACAATATTAATGTTTGTTTACAATGGCGGATCCTTGGACAACTGATTAAGCTTGTTGAATTGAGGCCGACTATTATGGACATAATGTATTATTGCAATAAAGGAACAATATTAAAATGATCTGCTAGTACATTTATAATTCAAATATAATAAAAATACAAGTTAATTCTTGGTCTAAGTCTTTAAACAATTCCCCTGCAAATGTTTTACATGGTCAGAAATATTTGTATACATCCTCTTGATAAAGAATCAACATGTTGAAATTAGACAACAAAGTGTATCACAATACGATGATATGAGGATGACGAACAATAATTTTCCCTACGTTGGATTACAATACTATAAAACAAAGGGAGACCTTAGTTGCACTTCTAGACTCTGAGGGGCGAATTCACAAAGAATGGATCACGGCCGCTAATAGCGCCATGAATTGCGCATAAATATTTGCCCGCTATATGCGCTCTCTTAGCCTTCGACTCAAAGATATTGAGTTAATGATCGGCCAGCGCAAACACAGCCGTAAGGTTTTGCTGTTGAGTGAAACTTGCCCTTGTTTTGCAGCGTCGGCTCGCAATTGTCCATGTGGCGAAGCAAAAAAGGGCAATTGCCCGGGCAACGGGGGCACAGGGAAATAAAAACTAATCATAATAAAAATAAATAAAATAAATAAAAAAGATAAAAAGACATCCGCTCTGCTGCACGAACAATAAGCGTACCTGTCAACACTGACGGTCTCCCCGTTAGGCGTAATGCGTAGCGGGGATTTTGCGATCAGATCTCCCCGTGCATAACGCTACCCCGAGGCCGAACCATTTCCATTACTTCCATTACTCAATGTTTTACTTGAGACAGGTATATATTCCAGATTTCCGTTAGAAAGAATTGGTACCGGTCCAAAAGATTTCAATGTCCCGGACGAATGGGAGAAATTCCGGTCAAATATTATCTGTCTATTATCTATTGAGCTTAAAAACAATGGATAAGCAGGCTATAAAAAGAATGAAATTATGAAGGCATGAAGATGTATAATATTGTTTTTGGAATATGCTAAATAAAATAAGTCCCGTCAGTTAACACCATTTTAAGGATGATAATAAATGTTAATAATAATTACAATTTCACAAAAACACAATTTTGATAAAAATCGAAAACAAAATAAAAATGGCAAGTAGGTCTAAATAAATAATAAAGTTTGTGGTTTGTTTGTTGTCTGTCTTCTTCGGGACGTCTCGTCAATGGATATTTACGATCTGCTTTGGGTCGGATCTAAAATATATATATAAAAAAAATAATAATAATAAAATATACAGTATGTGTCCCTGTTGTCAACGACACATCATCGCTCTGCCTCTCCTCCGAGTGTTGGACGCTACGGCTGTCTATGCTCCGTGGGTGTGTAAAAGTGCAACCTTTTCACGAGGGAGGGGGCGTGGCTTACTTCTATATCGACAAATGTGATTGGTTCGAGGTGAAAGGTCAGCTTTAGATCGTACAAACTGATTGGCTTTCCGTCGTAGCGCGCCGAAATGTGGAAATGAGCAGATCTGCAGAGCGATCGAGTCCATTTTATTTCCGACATCGAGAAAAAAATATATGTCGATAATTATCGTTACTGTTTTATCGCCCGGCATTATATGTAATTGCGTTTGGAGGGGAATTCTTTTCACCGGACATTATGACGGAGAGATTTAAATAATGTCGGACTTCAACAGATATTCCCGGTCAAAAACCGTCAATTTCCGGATAACGGAAACTCTTGATATACAGTATGCTCTAATCGTGCAGGGAGCGGAACGACACCGCTGCCTTAATTTGTGTCTGTGCAGTTACCAACAGGTCTCTACAGACGGTAACGGCGTCACTCTAACTAAGCGCCGGTGTTTGTGAATTGGACGCCATGTGCTACGAGGCTCATTTGCATAGAAAGGGGCTACTTTCCCACCAAATGTATGCATGATACCTCATTGAAATATGCGCAAATTGCACCAGCGCACCGAGACGCTATTTGCGTGGCAGCGCAGTTGGCGGAGCATTTCACCGACGCTTGATTTTTCTGTTATTTGTACCTGTTTGTCGGCCACAAAAGCCGCGCAATCCTTTTGTGAATTCCCCCCTGAGTGACATTCCCAAAGGAGCGACATTCCCAAAACAGGATGTACAACAACTGGTTAGACACGACAAATTGGACCAACAGCCTAAACAAATTTGTCCATCCAAACCAAACACTCAGCGTTCCCCGCACACAACTCCACTTGTCCATTAATTTAATACTTAACCCACAAATCAAACAAGCAACACATCACTTCGACTCAATTCCAACAGGTGCCTGCACACATTCACATGCACACATATGCACGAGCAGATAACCATTCGGATTCAGGAGGAGTGTACAGAAGCATCCCCCCTCCCCTCAGGGCATGTTGGCTCCTCTGGATCCACCATGGCTCCACCAGTCGCACTCCAATCCCAGTTTCTTAGCAGCAACTGTTGTTGATTGCACTTGACAGCATCTAATTAACTGTCATTAGGAAACAGATGTCAGGGCCTGGGGCCTAGAGCTGGATAATTGTTGATGCCATGCCCTACGTGTATAATGTTAGAGGAATAACATTGAATGCCATAACGCACGTATACTAAAGGGATTTGGGATGATTGGAGTGTAGTCGAGCCTAACTAGTGCATCATAATGATTTTTTTTCAGAAACATGTGATGGAGTGCATAGGTAGAATGTTGTGGATCATACTGTTTACAGCAGAGCTTCTATGTAAATGTGGCTTTAGTTGCTCGAAACAAATGCGCCTGAATGGCTTCAAGTCATTGATGTAATCAATCACCCTCCGATTCATTGCAGTTTTCAACATTGTGATCATACCTTAAATAATATGGAAATATGGAAAAACGCTGGGGTGAAAAACAAAAAAGATCAGAATAAAAAGCCTATGCCAAGATAGATTAGAGACTCAGCACATTTAAATCTCCCAGAATTCCCCCAAGGCGCCTACATATCAGTGGTGAATTCTGATTAGTCTGCCCGGGGAGGAGGGCATGCTATGAAGAGACCTGTCACATGCCAAGGACAGGACAAACTGAACCTCTGCCAAGAGACACAATCGGTGTGTGTGATACAGGAACACAGGATACAGGGAAAAAATAAATATTAACCATTTCTGTCTCTCATGCGCATCCAAATTGGCAAAAGCCGACATATAGCATTTACACATAACATTTCAATAAGCTCATCAGATCCTTTCCGGTGCAGATTTTAGTGCTGATCTGCACATTCATACCCCAGTCACCTCCAGACATTTCATAGTACATAAATGGAGCTTAAATGTTGGGGAGGTTTGAAGGATTTTATGACGCATCCAATGCTTTTATTTAAATTAATAAAACAATGACTGAGTGAAAGGCGTCCTATAATATTTGATTATTAAACAAATTATAATTATTAAACTTATTATACATTTTTTTAACATTGCAATGCACATGACATAGTACACTTGATAGCACCACTAAATTAACTTAAATAAAAAATGTATGTAGAAAATACAAATTATGCTATTTCGAAGTGCATCCCGGTAGTGCGGCACTAAAGAAACAAAAAAACGAACTTCCTTTGAAAGGAGGACAAAGGCATATGTGAATTTATGCCTTTATCTTCTGCCTTGCTCATTGGCAAGACCCCGTTGCTCAAGGGAATTCGGTAACAACTGCCCCCCACCACGCTGTTCACTGACGTTCATTCAAGGCCCCTGGCATTTACCACCAAGGCCACTGGATGGCAGTGTGTTCTGCACCTGCTTCAACAGCCATCGCTGCTGACTGAAGATTGACAAACGGTTTGAAGGAACCCTGAAGACGCCTCTTGGCGGGTTTTCCCGTTTGTCACTTGTGTATTCATGCATTTGCATGTGTGTGTGTGTCCTTGCAGTAGTAGAAAACAAAGACGTGTGTGAAGTACATATGGTTCTCTCCCACACACCACCCTGCCAGACATCCTACTGTTTGTGCCCAGCTCTAACCCCCAGTGCTGCCTTGCATCCACTGGAGCTTGTGCCTCCGTTGGGGTGGGTCTGTGTGTGTGTGTGTGTGTGTGTGTGTGTGTGTGTGTGTGTGTGTGTGTGTGTGTGTGTGTGTGTGTGGCTGTGTGTCGCCTACGTACATGATGTAGCAGGTATAAATGGGGCTCATAATCAAGGCCTTCTTGGGGAGTGTGAGTGTAATAACAGATATAAAACAGACCTTACCTATCCTATAGGGACCGCTCTTCATATAGACAACAATAAAATGGAATGCACTGGTAATGCACTTACATCGGCCAAGAATCCCAGACACTGTAGATGGATACACATTTGGCAAGCATCCCCTCTTGGTAATTTGGTAGCGGGGAACAAAATGTGAGATATTACACTGTTGAATATGATTTGAGGTTGAGGTGAGTGTGAGCGAGAACAACAGCTTTAGCAAGTGGCGCTGCTGTTGATAAGAGTTTGAACTTTGACGTGAACACCAACGCAATCTTCAAGAAGGGCCAGCAAAGACAATTTTCTGAGAAGACTTTTTACCTTTTTAATGTGATAGTACAGTAATGGTTTTATTTTACGGATCAGATCAGCCGGTTTTAACCCAAGGCTGAAAATCACCTCCGACGGGCTCTACGTCCGGGAGCTTCTACAAGATTCTGGCCCTCCCGCCTCGTGATCGAGGACCCTGACCTGTTAACAGTAATAAACGACAAAAGGTTTACCAGTGAAGATGTTATTTAACCCACAGAACATTTCATAGACAATGGCGTTCAAATACTGATTTATATATTTTTATTGAAATTTGCAAGGTTTCCATTTGCATCTAAAGATTACATTTTTGAAGGCAATTCACTGATCTGCTTATCAGAATCAGAATCAGAATCAGAAATACTTTAATAATCCCAGGGGGAAATTCCTTAAAGCAACTATATAAGTTAACATACCACATAATTAATACGTGTGTGTGTGTGTGTGTGTGTGTGTGTGTGTGTGTGTGTGTGTGTGTGTGTGTGTGTGTGTGTGTGTGTGTGTGTGTGTGTGTGTGTTTGTGTTCAAGTGTGTCATTGTAAAACTGTGTAGGGCATGTGGACGACTCTTGGTGAGTGGGCTTATGTCATGTACATCAATGTAAGTGTGTGTGTGTGTGTTTGCTTGCTTGTCCATGTGTATGTGTGCGCGTGAAACTGTGAATATGCATGTTTGTGTTTGTATCCACTGGCGTGCGTTTTTTATGATCGTGCCTATTAGCGTCTGTGAGTGCGAGTGTGTGTACGCATGAGCCTGAGTCGCTGCTGGCCTGTCGTGGTGCAGTGTGGACCAATTAAAACAGTGGAGATTGATGACGGTGCTGCAGCCGACAGTTGCTTCCTGCAGACAACAGGAAATGAGATGCCCTCGTTTAGCTGACGCCGACACCGCCAGGCCCACAAAGACAAATCACCTCCCCGCTGCTGCTACTAGCCTAATACTGTCTTTCTCCATCCTGCTCTCCATCCTCCATCTCCTTATCTCTCGTTCCCATTTTCTATCTCATACAGTGATGCAGTCAAGGTGTATGACAAGACAATTAATTGATGATAGATGCTGCCGGGCCGCTGATAGGCATAATGAGCAGAGGCGGTCCTCGTCGTTTGATCCCCGCAGTATTTGTCGCGGCTCCTGTTCCCTGCGTTTCCGATTCGGAGTCTGTGTGCTTCCCAGTGCGGTCGCCGCATGCAGTCAAGCATCTACATGTACAGCCACGCCTACGCTAGTTTGACTGGAAAATTGTTTAGAATGGAATGTCATAGGGAATCAGTCTCTAAAGTAGGAAGGCCAAATTTTTGCTTGCTGTAATATTCCTTGCACCCCTCAGTAAATATAAAAATTGGCTTGGCCAGTACTGGAACATTTGTTTGGTCTACCAATGGTCAATTTTCATTCAAGACAGATTTTCAATGACCAATAGGTTTCAACTGACTATTCTCCAACATCTTTCGCCGACATCAGAAACAAACATTTTAGCAATTTTAGAACCATTATTTCAAAGTACCATTTGCCTTATTTTCAGCAATTTTTTCCATAATAAGAGATGGCATTGTGTTTCTGCTTTGTATCCTCCGGTAACGGCCCCACTGTAGAGCCATTGGGGCCGCACATATTACCTACTGATCGGGTAGGGGTTGAACTAAATTGACCAAACCCAAAACCGCAGGCCAGCTTTGCTCAGTAACTGTACAATGCAATACGATAAGGTTCATTCAAGCCAACAGCGAAAAACAAATTAATAGCCTTCTGCTCTCAACCTCTTTCTCCCGCTGTGTAGTTGCTAACCCTCCAGGCGTGGTTGTTTTCATCTTGTATTGTCCTATGAATGGATGGCCGCCGGTTGGGGGGCAGGGGCAGCCCTGCCCTCTTATACACGCTACATTGAGCCATCACGCCCTAAGTGCGGCAAGGACTCTTCCACACCAGGGATAAATAATAGAAACCTATGAGGCCCAAAGTGTTGCTGGCTTTGTGCATACACGTTAACAATGCAGATAGATGCAATGCAGATAAGGAGGCAGGTGACTACTATTATCACTGGTAGTTAAGTGGTATGTGTGTGTATGTGTGTGCTCATAATTGCTTGTCAATATGTGTCCCAAAAAAAAAAAAAAGGCTTTGTTAAAACCTTTGGGCAGGTCTGTTTTGGGTCTGTCTTTATTGATGACAGAAACCATTCACTTAGCAGCACAATGTCCCAGTGTGCTCAAACATGCACACGCACACACACGCACCTGTGTACATGCAGACCAACTTACACACTCTCAGAAATACGCACAGGATTATCCTCATGATACTTAACAGAGCAGGTGCAGCCAAATTTGTGGCCTGTTTGTTCTCTGCTTGATCTTACAGAAATTAAGTGTTCCTTTTTTCACTTATTAAATAACTAATGATTTACAACACCAAGTGGTTTCCTGCAGGTGCTGTTTACAAATGCAGGGAAGGCAGAATGCTTTCAAAAAGACATCCAGGGCAGTGCAAAGAGTGAAGGAACAAGAGATGGATTCTCTAATTGTACACACCATACTGTGTGAACCGCAGTTTCTTTTACCAACAATATCCATAATTTACATCAAAATGACTCGTACGTGCACTTTTTGTTTAGCAGGCCTTCAGGAATGCATCAAGGTGACCTTCCTTTTCGAAATTTAAGGCTTAGGCTTAATTCTTTTGGCATTTCTCTTCGCAAGTCACTTCCACATCTCAGCAAAAAGCGAGCGGCCTGGGGTCAAAGGATGAGGAAGGAGAAGGACGCTTTGGGCCTAATTAAAGCTTGTGTCGGCACTGTGATATAGTTGGCTCCTTACAAGCCAAGGAGCGATGGAGGGAGCAGGACAACACACATCAGCGAATGGCTCCTTTCGCTGTTTAAATGTGGATGTGGGCTTCCTTGACACCCTCTGCCTCAGTCCACGCAGAAAGTTTACGCACGCATAACTTCCTAGAGTAGGTGTGGAACCCGAGAAGGGAGTAATGGACATACCAAGGGAGAGGAAATGATCCAATAAGTGTTAGCCCCTCCGACAGAAAATCAATCATCCTCCATCTTTCCCTTCATCAACAAAAACACGCACATTAGAGTTCTCTTCACCAATTAAAATACTCAACCACGCTCTATATTTCTGAGGCGCAGGAGGACGCTCTTGGTCCAGCGAATGACCGGGAAAGCCTGAATTGGCCAGCAACTCCTGGGGGAGCCGAGTGCGAAGGCACTTTTCAACCTGTCCCAAACTATCAAGAAAATCACTTAACCACCACACACTAAGGGCCAGAGGAAGAGATGGGCACTGGCAGTCGACGTTGGCCCAGAGGGAAGGTAAGCAGTCCTGAAGAGCGAAGCAAAGTTGAGATTGGAAAAAAGTAAGAGTCTTACTGTAAAGAACTCAAAATATTTTATAATCTTTCATATTTTCTCCACAGCGACAATGACCTGAGGTGAAGGGAGGCAGTTTATGTCCATGAAGGTTTCTCATGTTTGTTGGTGCGTGCATGCATTTGCTTTATTTCCAGTCTTCCCAAAAAATGGGCTTGAGCCCTTTCTCGACTGCGAGAACGTATTGAGTCGTGGCACAGCATTAAGGCGCGTGCACAGATTTAAAAAACCCTTCCCCTATGAAAGCCAGGATTTGCATATAGACCAAAGAACAAACTTTTCACCTCAAGAGCAAAGGACTTAAAGAAAGGTTCCTTGACCCGGTGCAAATAAAGATGCTTGTCATTCCTCAACATTCTTTCATGTTATCATGGAAACACAATGGAATACGATAACATTTGTTGAAATTATAAAATAAAATGTATTTAAAAATAATTACTTCAATGTTAAAGTTAATGCCATGTCTTTATCAACCTTCTGCTTGTTTCTCTGCTCGTTCTGATTTGTCTTTCTCCTAAGACTTTGCCATTTTGGTTTGGATAGTATTAAAAACAGTAAGGCACAGCAATACAAAGGACTGAACCTCATATATTCTTGATGATAGAAACACAATCTCTGCTTGTAACCTTCTGTTTGTTTGGTTTTTTTCCAAAAGTCACAGTTCTTGGAGATTAATAAACCCAGAAGTACGTGGCACACCCCGACATGGCAATTTTTCCAAATTTTCTGAGATGCACTGCAGCTCTATAGTCGAAAAATAACAATAGCATAGCTGGCCTCAGGGTTCAACCTCAAGGTTGATCCAGGCTGATAAAACCGGGCAATCTACATCATCTTCTCCCTTGATAAAATAGAAAATACAACACTTCCCATTCATCACCTCTCCCTCTTATATGCCTCCCCACATCCACCACCACCACTTCCTCTCGGCCTTTGTTTTCCTGGGCCCTTACAAATTTTAGCTCTCGGCACTCTCTGGTTCCACCGATATCTCATTCTCTCCCTTGGATCTCCTCTCTACCTATCCCCCTCTTCCTCTTCTGTTATTATAGTTATCACTCCTTGCTCTATTCCAATACTAGACCCCCACCCACACATACCCCCCCCCCCCCAAAAAAAAAAACCTTTCCATTCCATTTAGACCTTTATGTTGTCACCGGTCTTTCCATTTTCCATTGCGGCGGTAAATTGAAATAGTTCTGGGGGCTCCATTGAAGCCTGATTGAATTTAAAAGAGGAGCAAAAAAAGGCCCATAAAGTGAACTGGTGGAGGGAGGTCTATAACACGTCCAAGGGCTCCCCGAGCTGCGACAATGTTGACACAGAGAGAGAGGTGCGACGCGGGGAGAGTTGGGGAAGGATGGAGGATAGTGGGATGGATAAAAAGGAAGGGAAGGTAAAGGGTGAAAGGAGAGAGAGAGAGAGAGAAAAATGGGCAGAGTGGCGGGAAATAAATGGGGAGAGTTAACACATGCGAGGCAAAAGGGTGAAAGGAGAGCGGGATGCCTGAGGGAGGAAAGAGTGCAAGAGGGAGAAAGAGAAAAAGAAAGGAGGTGAGGAGGGAGGTAAAAAGAGGCAGAGTTGGAGAACAATGAGCACTAGAGCGCAAAAGGGGGAAAAAGGAGAAGGGAAGGGCTTATTGCAAATGAATAAATTCTATATATTGGCCTGAAAACAGCCACGTTACCTATATACAACCTATTATCCCGTGCAGGCAGACAGGCAGTCACAGAAGAACCCTTGATAGTGACACGGTGCATAAAATGCCTCAATCACGGCCTGCGTGGCCCGGAGGGGCGCGGCTGACAAGCCTCATATTGGGAAAGGGGGGACAAATGCAATTCCAAGAAGTGAACTCTCGGGCTGTGTGTCCGTCATATCCACAGCTGTGATAATACCCGCACACATCCCATTACACTGAGCCAAAAGACACCTTTCAGCGCATGGAGCACATACACACGCACGAATAAGGGTGGAAACTCACAGGCATGGACACACACACACACTTCGACACTTTCAATTGTTATTGGTCTTGTAAAATAAGGTGATAAATACTTATTTGATGAAACATGAAAAAAGGAGGATTACATTCTTCATACATGAAGCCAAATAACCGAACAGTATCACAATCAATTTCAAAGACATGTGTCCAGACCCCTGTAGTGACAGATTTACTTATAGCGTAACCGTGACAACAGATCCTAAACGTTGGACCATACAATGTGTCGTACAAATATTTGCTGTTGCTTTTAAGAGACACATGCAGACTTCTCCATATACATTACTTTGATAGTAGCAGTAAAATTATTCATTGATCGGTTTGTGGCCTGTCCACATATGCCATGTTGTGTGTGTGTGTGTGTGTGTGTGTGTGTGTGTGTCTGTGTGTGCGCGTGCGTGCATGCGTGTCTCCACACGAAAGCTCTCTCAGGGGGGAGAGACAACCTTGAGCTGGCATTGACCTTTTGCTTCGTGTGCTTTGCTTTGAACCACGATGGGTGTGTGTTGCTTTTGTGGGTGTTTTGATTGTGTGCGTGTGGTTTGTTTGTGTGTTTACGCAATAGCCGACAGAAGGAAAAATAGAAATGAGAGTGAAATACGTGAAAAGTGGCGTTCACAAACATTAGACTTCTCGTCCGATTGATTGACATTAAAGATTAGGTTGATGGTTGATCCAGGCGAGTGTGAGCTGGACATGGGTTGAGTTAACAAGCCAACAGGACAGGAAATAATGTGGATCTAACTACCAGTACCTAAAAGAGCCTGTGGGCCCACATGTCAAATTTTAAATTGGAATGAATTTGAATTTTGTAAATATTGTTCAGTAATTCACTATTGTAAACACTCTCAATGTTCTGTTATTCCTTATTCTTATTTTTTTTCCCCCACAAATGTTCATTTTTTTTTTTTAATAGTTTTTAGCGTTTGTTTTATCATTTTATTGCTTACTCAAATTTTTCATTTCTGCATTGCTGTTTTTTTTCCATGTGATTTTAAAGTGTCTTTGAGCATTGTGAAAAGCTCTATACAAATAACATGAATTATTATTCATATTATTATTGTTATTATTATTAAAGCCCCTTTCCCACATGGAATCTATAACATTGCTGGATAAAAAAACGCACAGCAAAGGCAGTCGGCAGTCATTCACACATCGGCCTCTTTTACGGAAAAGTTCCGTCTGGAGTCTGTTCCCACATAGATGATTTGGTTGATTTGATTTGGATTTGGAAAAATGGTTTTGTTTTTAGACTTCGCTCCCCATCCCCCTGCCCCTCCAGGATGGTCTCGGTTACCTCCGCTGACAGAGCCTCCCGTCCCCGGAAGCAATAAACTAACCCAAAGTTATTAAATCAGTATGATCACTTTCAACCTGTCCTACACTCTCTTCCCGTTCGCTCCCTCCCTCTGGCTCCGGGCTGCGGTGCAGCCGGGGGCAAGCGTGTTGCTTGTGCCCAATGTCAGCTCACGGTCACACCGTACTCCGACTGTAAGACACATCTAGGGGATGAGTGCCATTTTTTAGAAGAGAAATAATACAATTCACGAATATACTGACCTGTCTCTGTAGAGACCGACGTGTTTCACTTTCTCGTCTGGGCAATCAAGCTCAATGGGTCGGAACCAACTCGCTTTTTTTCCCCCCAATTTTTTTTTTCCATCCCAAAAATAACACATTTCTGAAATATTTGTAAGAAATAAATATTCCTAAAAAAACACTTTTTGGGACAACTTTCCATCTATGGGTAATTACACATCTGAGCGGACAAAAATGACATATGGAGTTCCCCAAGGCTCCATTCTCGGGCCTCTTCTGTTTAACATCTACATACTCCCACTGGCTCAGATTATGGAAAACAACAAAATATGTTACCATAATTACACAGACGACACACTAATTTACATAACCACATCACCAGGGGACTATGGTCCAATACAATCACTGAGCAAGTGCATTGAACAAATCAGTGATTGGATGTTCCAGAATTTTCTCCAATTAAACAAAAACAAAACTGAAGTAATTGTTTTTGGAGCCAAGGAAGAAGGACTAAAAGTCAGCACTCAGCTTCAATCGGTGATATTAAAAAGCACAAACCAAGCCAGAAATTTTGGTGTAGTCATGGACTCTGACCTGAATTTTAACAGCCACATTAAAACAATTACAAAGTTAGCCTATTATTACCTTAAGAGTATATCAAGGGTTAAAGGACTTAAGTCTCAGTAGAATTTGGAAAAACTTGTCCATGTATTTATCTTTAGTAGACTCAACTACTGTAACGGTGTCTTTACAGGTCACCCTAAAAGATCAATCAGGCAGCTGCAGTTGATTCAGAACGCCGCTGCTCATATCACTCGGGTTCTCAGATCTTTACACTGGCTTCCTGTCCGTCAAAAAAATCGGTTTCTATGCACCACATATCTGGAACAAACTTCCTGAAAAATGCAGGTCTGCTGCAACTCTCACCTCTTTTAAACCAAGGCTGAAGACTTTTCTGTTTGCCGCTGCCTTTTACCAAACCAAATACTATTTCTTGCACTGGACTGTTACTTCTATGACTTGATTTTATGCATTCTATGCATTCGATTTCTTAACTTTAATAATGTGTTCTTCCTTTGACAATGTGTTTCTTTTGCACTTTGTCTTGATGCTTCTGATGTTTTATTTAAAGCACTTTGAATTGCCTTGTTGAAATGTGCACTGTATTATAACGGCCTTGGCCTTTTTGAAACAGCGATATCAGCTAACTGAAAGATCTCCAGACCGGTTCTCCGGGGCGGGGTATCGCCTTGACAAGGTAAGACGCAATTAGGGGAATAGGTGAAGGAAAAGATCCCCAGTCTGGTTCTCGGGGGTGAGGATATCGCCTTGATAAGATAAACTGCTATTCGGGGAATAGGCAAAATAATTGTTAACAAAGAGTAAAACAAGGTTTCCTTGATTCAATTCTGCACTGCACTATAACATTTATGCATTCTATGTATTCTATTTTTTAACTTTATGCATTCTATGTCATTTTATAATGTGTTTCTTTGCACTTTGTCTTAATGCTTTTGATGTAAACCATTTTGATTTGCCTTGTTGTTGAAATGTGCTATACAGGTACTCCTCACTTATCGACCAACTTTCGTTCCTATGACCAGGTCGTTTAGCGAATTGGTCGATAAGTGAGGACCCGCCTCCTTACCATGATTTCAGCCTTGGAGATTGTGAACGCGACTGTAGTGAATACTGACCGACTGCGGGAACGAGACAGGGTGAGTAAGGGTGATGCGCAATGAGGTGCTTGACGCAGAGATGCCGCGCACACCGGGGTATTGTACAATACCGACTGGTCAGAGAGCTGGTTGTTAGTCCGAACGGTCATTGAACATGTAGGTTGTTAAGTGAGGAGTACCTGTACAAATAAACTTGCCTTGCGCTTTTTTTGGATTTGGCGCCACCCCTTCTATACGGCAATGTTACTGCTTCCATTCACACACACTTCCATTCACAGCCGTTCCAACATTTTTCCGGAAATCATATGAGGTAGAGAGTGAGGAAATTTACAACTTTGAACATTGACACCGGCTCATGTTCCCACACGACACCAATTCCGAAACATTGCCAGCAGATTTACGGCTTTCAGTGCAACTGCTTGACCGTAGAATTTTCTTAGAATCCCGAAGGACAAAATACAGAGGGGTTTAAGCCTTTGTATAAAATAAGGGGGCAGCCTTAGTGCCCCTAGTTCAGTTCAGTTCCTCCTGTTCCTTCTGGAACATTGGGCGACGAGTCCCCACCATTTTACCAGAATGGCGCCTTCTCGTCGTTTCGGCAAAAAATCCATGAGGCAAGACACCAAGAGCATGCCAAGGCTTTCAATGATAAAAAAAAAAAAAACTAAAGCAAACTCACTATGTATCTCCTGTAGATACGATTATTAAGGGAATTTGGCATGAATAAAGACTATAAATTGCTTAACCCAATGTCTCACTTTGTGGGCAATAATCACAATATTGCGTGTGTGTAAGCCATCGAGACAAGCTCCAGGGCAGGTACATAATAAAGAGGTGGTAGCAGTTATTTTAACACTACTGCTGCACTTCAATTCCTCATTAAATTCTGACTAGTTCTGCTTAAAGAAAGCCACAGTATAAATTCCTACCTACAGTTAAGGAAGCTCATGGGAAGCAAAGATTTTAGAAGTACAGCGGTAACAAGCAGAAGCAGAAGTAGCTTGCAACCTTTGTTGCAGCCAGTGAGTGCAAGTATTGATTAATTCAGGACTGATTCATCTGCAAATTATTATTTTTGAAATTATGTTCTACACTTTGGATTTTGTTAGTATCCATGTATAATTTTAAAATGATGGGGGGGACAAGGTTAATAATGGTGAGTAAATGCTCAACAAAATGATGGTAATTGCTCTTTACATGCTCTTTAAATTCATGCAAACATCATGAAATGTCTTGTTACTTTTACCCAGCAGTCTAAAACATAACATTTGTTTCTGAAATATGGGACAAAAAAAGGCATTAGCATTTTAGTGACATTATAATTAGCACATATTATTATTAGTGGTCCAGCCCCAAAGGTTTTGCCATTGCTATTGTCAACGGAAAAACTGACATCAGTAGTCTAGGGATCCGTCCTACCTCCCTATCCATACTACCTCACCAAGATGGCGCCACCATGCACAGATGTAATTGCGCTCATGTGCAAGTTGACGGAGTACACAGATCATGTGATCGCACTGCAGTCTACCAGGCCGTTAGGAGTGAACTTCTGCACTCATAAAATATACCGGAGGAGATAGCCAGGCGCTCCGTGGATCGTTGTCGGCTCCAATCAGTGCAATCGGCACTTGTTTTTCGTCATCACAATTATCCATGTATGTAAAGTAAATAGTCTGTGCATCCTGCAGTCAGTATATGGAATCTTGAAAGTGCCATAATGATAAATAAATTAATAAAAAGGTAAATAAATTAATTTAAAGAAGAATTTAAAAAAATAAAGAGGAATAAAAAAAAAATTGGAAAATATATACATAAAAATATTGATAAATCTGGAGGTTAATATAGAAATATAAATTGGAGTGAATCAGAGTTGATTGCTGGTTTAATTTTCCCACATTTATATTTCTATTGATGTTTAAATGTATTTTCACATTCATTTGGTTATTTATTTCCAAATGTATTTCTTTATCTATTTCCATATGTTTTAAATGTATTGATTTGTTTATTTCAACATACATTTGTTTATTTTATTAATTTTTTTACATGTATTTAAGAATTTATTTCCATATATAATTCTCTATTTATTTCTACTTTTCCTGACGATAAACTGTCAATCAACTTGTTTTGGTCCACCCACTAAGTCCAAGCAACTGAAGGCCTCTCATCAGATTCCTCTCTGAGTCATAGGGATACTTCTTGCAGATTGTCCCAAACAACTTATTCGATATCCGTATTTGTCACCGTGGATATTTGGCCAAGAACTGTGCAACAGTAAAAATAGTAGTTCATTTCTCAGTCCTTGTTAAAATTCTGCCATAAGCCATTGTACTTGGCGGCTACAGGCTAGTGCTGCTTTTAAGACAACTGGAAAGAGGAAAACTTCCCAACTTCCTACCATTCATAACATAGTTCCATGCCATTTCCTATGAACGGCGCATCGGTGATTTACGTTCAAGTGATGTCACAGAACAACATGTTGGGGAACTCAGTCCGCAATCTCGGTCGTGGAATTATGGGGGGGCCTTTCATTGTCCTAAGCAAAGAGTTTCCAGTTCCTAGTTGTCATGAACGCAGCACATTGACATCATTAGCTGCTTGGACTTAGTGGGCGGACCAAAACAAGTTGATTGACAGTTTGCGCTTGTCAGGAAAAGCAGAAATAAATAAAGAAATATATACAGAAATAAATGAATAAATAAATCTCAACATATGAAAATAAATAAAGAAATGTGTACTGAAATAAATAAAAAAATACATTTTACAAAATATATGGAAATAGATAAAGAAATATAAAATTGAAATAAATTACCAAATATACGTGCAAATAAAAAATAAATAAAAAATAAAAAAACAAATGTGGAAAACATAAAGCAGTAATAAATTGTGATTCACACAAATTTATAGCTTCATATAAATTTTCAGATTTATCAATCTTTTCCGTATTTATTTTCGATTGTATTTTTATTCCTCTTTATATTTCCACATTTATTTTTTATTATTATTTTTTATCATTATTATAATTTTTTCCCCTTTTATATTACCACGTTTATTTATTTACTCTTTTATTCACCATGATGGCCCCTTTAGGATTCAATACAGATATAGTCATGATTGTACCTTAACTAAAGGAATATAAATACAAACTCTTAACCATAAAAAGTTAAGTAAAGTGATTATTGAATTGAATTATTTTATTACTATTAACCTTTATAATGTTTGGAAAAAAATAAGTTTAAGTATTACCAGAAGACAATTGGACTAAACAAAGCACAGCATATTAAACATCATAAATAAATATGCGCTTCTGAGGACAACCGACATGCACCAGAGTAAGTTCTACAGAAAAAAACCCAATAACATCACTGTCAGAATTGATAGATAATCCAGAGATATCAATGTATTGAAAATTCCTGAATTATAATTACTGGTAACAATAACCATAAGTAATTACATAATACAAGGAACATGTTTTTACTGTGTATGTTGTATTTATTTATTTTTTTTATCCTTTTTGTGTTTTTGGTGTAGCCCACTACACACTATTTATTTTATTTCGTATTCTCTACAATTGAACTCAGTTAAACCACTTATCTTAGTTTATTTATTTCTAGGTTTATAAAAGACATTATTATGAAGACAGTTTTCTGTTGATTTACAAAGTGCCATAAAATAATTATGTTCCCTAAAATGGATCAGTAATCATGACGAATAATCATGCTCACAATATTGACAAATAATTCTGATTATCATTTTAGCCGCAATCATGCAGCCCTACTTCAGAATGATAACCGCCGTTAGTTGCGGTGAAGGAAATCCACCCACAGCCGCAAACACCACCCGATCATAGAATTACACTGCAACCAGGCTGGAATGAACTTCTGGAACTTCTGCAGTCACAAAAGACAATAGAGACCAAACCACAATAGTCGACTGAACTTTAACAAAGGGCCAACTACCCTTGACCCCACTTATTGCCGCCTGCAGCTATATTTATTTATATTATGATTAATTATATTTAACTGTCATTTCACCTCCCTTCACAGCAAACTCTAGCAATGCAATTATGTAACTATACTGTAGGAACATACTACAAATGTCCAAAAGATTTGGGAGAGGATTTGAGCCTGGGCTTCTGAATCAGGGAGTCACAATGTGGGGTGGGGTTACCGCATAACGTATAACAGAACAAGTGGTTGAACAAAGGTCGTTATGACCATATCTAAAATATAATGTGATTTGTATCAGTTCTAAGATAAAATACATTCAAAATATTTATTTGTCACATACATACTGCACTGTACAGCATGTAGTGAAATGTTTTTTGGCCACCTCCAGAGACTGTGCTGGCCATAGTACACATAGAAAAACTAAAACATATAAAATAAAGTAATAATAATAATTATTATAAAAATAGAATAAAAATTAAAATACAAATCTATAGAGCATTTCATATATATATAAACAATACAAGGTCATATGGTCCTTTATATACAGTACATGGTCATATACATAGACCCTGCAGATTTACTCAGCAAGATGCCATCTTTCTACCATTCGGAGCGACTTCAGCCAACCTGCATCCTGAAAGATTCCCATTATCTATGTGCAGTTGCTAAGGGAGCTGGTGTGATACGGAACGGCTCTGTTTCCAATCCCTCCAATCTCATTTACACTTGACACCTGGCATTTGCATAATGGGCTCACTCTTTCTGCGACAGTTCTTTATGAAATACATGCTGGGGTTGAGGTGGTATGAGAGAGAGAGAGAGAGAGAGCGAGAGAAGAAGGAAAATGAGAGAGTCTTAGGCAGGGGTTAAATTACTTCCTCCTTGGCTCATTAAGCGTGCAGAGAGCTCAGCATGCTACATTGGCTGTTTTGGGAACAATTTGCGGAAATGTCGGTGGAAACACTTAAGCGTGCTTGCTGATTAAGAATGTCATGAACCCTAATCAGTCAGAAGCAACAGATACTGATGGGTCATCAATATCGGAACGATGAACACAGATATTGTTTTTTTTTATAGAATTCGTGCAAATATACAGTGTACTGAAATCACACCTCATTAGAAAACCAGTCGAACCACAGCAGTACCAAACTGGAAAATAGTACATAGGAAATGATGTATAATACTGTATATATGCACAAGTTGAAAATCTCCAGCAACACCTGCAACAAAACTTGCTTCCAACCAACAGTCCTAGAGGAAAATCCCAAAACATTAAATTCATAGGTTGCCAACACAACCTATCCAAACCCATAGAAGCAGCAACAGGTTTAAATTTGTCACTTGGAGTTACAAATCCAAATTACCTGCATATACCTCTGCCCGGTTACCATCATCTCTAGACAAGAGCATCCGCGCTACTTTAGGGCTATATCTCTGTCCTTGCAAGAAACCTTTTCACTTATTTTTATTTTTTACCAATAGGGTTGAGGGTGAAATTTCCATTCAAAAACTCTTAGAAAAAACAGCATTCTACACTTTACAATACTGAAATATATGCCTGTGCAAGGGTATTTCGGGTATTATTAAATATCAATTACTGACACTACTCAACCTCTCATTCATCAGTTATCATATTCCTGCTCCGAAATATCAATAAAACCGCTCATTTTCAAAAGCTGCATTGTGCTCTTTAAAAAGACAGCCAGTGTTCAAGACAGAGGTATCTAAAAAGTTAATGAAATTTGGAAAGTTGGAAAAAAAAGTGAAGGATTCAAAGAAAGATAGATATAGAGAAACAGTGCGCGATACAGAAGGGAAATGAAATCCAATGGATTAAATGTAAAACCAACTCAACCCCACCATACAGAGCAAATCTAAGCATGAAGAACTGTGTGTATAAGAGGATTGGGGAGCTCGCAATGGCAAATGGAAGTTACGCCGATGCTGTGATGCTTTGTGTGTGTAAGTTAAAACTGATTTGAGTGGAACATGGACTCCTTGATTGGAAACACGACTCCATTTCATGCGTCAAAACTCTGCCACTACTTCAGAGCGGGCGACATAGAAATGCCCACGCCCTTGGCTGGGGGAGTGAAAGTTACCAGCTACTGAGACACACACACGCACGCACAGAGGCAATGGAAAATTTTGCTGTGAGGTATGCAGAGCACGTCTACACCATGAGAGCTTGTTGATTGAATAGCCCCTGTATTCACTTGCTAAGGAACACACACACACACACACACACACACACACACACACACACACACACACACACACACACACACACACACACACACACACACACACTATGGTGACAATATCTCCAACACATGACATAGAAAGTAACTCCCTCAAAATACTATATGAATCTATCAAAAGTGCTGAGCCACCAACATCCATCATGGTGTCTTTTCATTTGCCCCTCCCCGAAAGAAAAGAAACAACATAATTCTTCCCATCTCCATCTCCCTCTGGCCAGAAAGCCTGCTGGTGATGAGCAAAACATCATACTAAGTAAATTAAGACGGCTCTAATATGCTCAAATCCTTTAGAAATCTCATATTCACAAATAGCAGAAGTCAAGTCACATCATAAGATGCCCCTAATTTCATTTCGTCTGGTTTTTCCACCAGTGTTCGTTGCCTGGGTGAGACACAAACATTAGACGTTTTTTCTGCCACTTTCTTTCACTTCCACTTTTCGTTCCGTTCTCCCTATCAACTTCTGAGGTTTTTTTTCTATGTCTGCAATTCTGTACACTCCGTTCGTCGTCGGGGGTGTGAGTTCTGCTTTGACTGGATGTAATCAGGTGGTAGACCGGGGGCAGGCTTACAGCCGGTGGGTGAAGGATGTGGATTTCCACTCTGCAACAAACCCTTTTTTTCCCCCCATCACAAATTCATCACGATTCCATGCTGCGAACTCAACGTTCCCTCAATGGTTCGCCCTTCAATTTGTGCCCCACGCTTGGCTTATTCCAGTAACAATAATAAAAAACAAAAAAGAGAGAGAGACCAGGCAATCAGAAAATATCCTGGTCATTAACTGGTTTGGCTAACATGTGTTTTGTCTCTTTTGCGAGTCAGTAGTCACCATGCCAGTACCACATCACTACCTTAATCTTAAGCGGAGCTGAGAGAAAGTACGAGTTGAAGAAGTAAGAGGAGTAGTAATAACACACAAACAAAGTGAAGTGAAAGCACAAGTACAGAACAGAGAACGGACGAGAGGAGAGAAGACTTCTCCTTCTTTGGGCTGCTCCCGTTAGGGGTCACCACAGCGGCTCATCTACCTCCAATACCTTCTGTTCTGCACATCTTCCTCCCTTACACCAACTGCCTGCCTGTCCTCCCTCACCACATCCAAAAACCTTCTTTTTGGCCTTCCTCTTTTAAAGAGAGTAGAGAAGACTATACAGGCTAAATAAGTGGCAGTTGGACTTTTCCAATGGCTGCACACTCAACAGGCCCAGCACTCATTCGACATGACTGGCCAGTAATTACTACGGAACACATATAGAGAGTGGGGAGGCTGAACAAATAGAGTGAAAAGTGCACCTTAAGTTGTAGTCTGTTGAAGCCATCTCTAAATTCTCAGATGAATGAATCTACACCAGCTCATACAGTTTATGACCTAAATGGTACATCAAGAAAAATAACTGCAAGCTGTATTCCGCCAGGTAAAAGGAAACTAGATTGTTTTGGAAACATCTAAAAACCAAGTCATAGTCATTGGCTCAAGGAAGAGACGATCTTCAAAATCAGTTTGTGACATTAGACAATCGACTTTCCTGGGAGAATTATATTGAAAAGGATGTTAAGGAAATTGCCAGACCTTTGGCTTACAAGATGTACCAGTTCTTTATATATATTTTTTTTCCCCAAACAGAAAAAGTAATTCTCTCTGTGTCAACATGCATCAAGCACCTTTCTTGTCCAGGAGCGTGTGAAAGGTTGGTATCTCACATTCTCTGCTTTCTCTTTATGGTAAAAATAAATAAATAAATAAATGAAAACAGCAAGGTGTTACTTTAAAAAAAGCTGGACATTGTTTTCATCAGGGACATACATAGTGCAAGAATTTAAATGATTATCGGTTCATTATTAGACAATTTGATTTTTATTCAGTCTTCAATAACTCTGGCTATATGAGAAACATCAGCTATCTGCACAAAGACTTATGCAAGTCATGATCTTATGCAACCGCCAATTAGGAAATAAACCAATCCTTTCAGTGAGAGGTGAACGACTATAATGAGGTGTAACCACTTGTGAAGCTGGTGTTCTTGCTGCTAAAAAATAAAACATATATTTCATGATAGCTCTTTAAAACTCTCCTCTACACACGCTGCTTACTACTCTGTGGAAAGACAGGAATATGTGTGCATGTGTGGAACTCAGTGCAAGAAGTACACGGTTGCTCATTTTGTGTCTATTGCACACACACACACACACACACACACACACACACACACACACACACACACACACACACACACACACACACACACACACACACACACACACACACACACACACACACACACACACACACACACACACACACACACACACACACCCTAGACATGCAGCTGGATCAATCAATTACATCTCCACTCCAACAATCAAACAAGGTTATTATCAGGCAGCGGCTCGCCGACCTGGAAAGGCCTGGCCAATCAAAGGCTGCTCTGATGTGGAGGCCGGCGCTCGCTCATGTGACAGTAACACAGAGTGGCAGCTCACGCCGTCAAGGGAGGGTGGGATGGCAGAGAGCAGGAAAGGAAAGGACAGAGACTGAATGCACAAGGAGCAAGGGCGAAGAAAATTGGCTGCAAAAAAAAAAAAAAGAAAAAAAAAGAAAAGAGAGAAAGAAGCGGAGGAAATAGGAAAGTCTACAATCTCCAAATGTCTATCTCCACCTTGGCATTGGACTTTGAAGGACAGAGGGGAGATGTGACAAATGCGCGCCGACAGAGTTGCGGTTTTTATTTGTAATTGAGCAGCGTCGCTTCGAGTGACGTTAGGATTCTCAGCTTTGTAAGACGCAGAAAATGACCAGGAAAGACAAACGGGGACAAAGGGCGGAGGGAGGGCTGCGGGAGTAAGCCGCACACGGTCAAATTTCTCCTCAACACAGTTCGAAAATGCTCGTCTTGACAACAGCTCTGTGAGGACAGTTATTCAGTGGGCATTAAGGCCATTATGTCTCCCTCAATCGTTCCCTTCAGGGGAACAGGCCCCAGGAACCCAATTAGTCTTAATTCAAATATTGTACACTTTCAAATGGAGCCACAAGGCTTCATTTCATTAAATTATTGCTACCGCACAACACAGCGCGCACACACACACACACACACACACACACACACACACACACCGACCGACAAACAGACACACAAAGTCTCACGGGAATGCAACCTAATCCCTTTTCAACACAGCCAATCAGAGACAATCATGAATTGCGGGGGGGCGACATCAGCGGGGTGTGAACATCTGTGTGACGCTGACCTGGTCATTTGGACAAGCCTGAAAGGACTTATTGTGTCTGTGTGCAATGAGTGTGTGTGTGTGTGTGAATGTCCACTTTATGTGGCGCAATATCCGCCTCTAATCTCAGTGGAAAACATTTTGCGGTGTCCCCACGGCGCCCCCCCACCCCGCCACACCGCCCACCCCCGCACGACTCCCCTAACCTCGGAGACCTTCAGAGCCAACTTCATAACAGGTGGACTGTAGGGCATTCCGGCAAACAAGTCCTCCGAAAGCCCAGAGTGACGAACGCCTGCGCTTCGAGTTGGTCTGTTGGACTTGTTTCCTTGGGAACGGAAGCCGATTCCATTTTGGGATGGATAAACACAATCAGAGCGTTTATCCACCTTTTATAGCTGGAGAAAAGACCCCCGGAATGATGGATCTAATCTCCCACGCCGTACCTGCTGTGTGCCTGCGTGTGTGTGCGCCCGCGCACACAGGCGTGCACAAGCGATGGCGGGAGCTTGTCCCTACCGCCTGCAGCCCTGTGTGTGTTTGTGCCCTGTTTGTGGCTTTAAGTATTGTTGTGTGTGGTGTGTGTGTGTGTGTGTGTGTGTGTGTGTGTGTGTGTGTGTGTGTGTGTGTGTGTGTGTGTGTGTGTGTGTGTGTGTGTGTGTGTGTGTGTGTGTGTGTGTGTGTGTGTATGCGTTTATAGGACATGAGGAGATTGAGAATGCTGCACCGCACCGGAAAGTGGCTGAAGTTGCACTTTTTGGAAGACGATAAACACAGCAGCATTATTTACAACATGTCACGTTTTGTCTGTGTGTGTGTGTGTGATGTGTGTGTGTGTGTGTGTGTGTGTGTGTGTGTGTGTGTGTGTGTGTGTGTGTGTGTGTGTGTGTGCGTGCGTGCATGTCCCGTGTGGAGGGCATCAGAGAGATAAGAATGAAGAAAGGCTGATGCAGCAGCGAGCGACAGGTAGATAGGCAGACAGGTACCTCAGATCGATAGCAGACTAACATGGCACCCAGCAGTCATGCTATCCCAACAACCAACAGGCTTCTTCTCCGCACATACCCTCACTTTCTATCCGTCCGTTTGCCCCTGCAATCTCTGACTGTTTCTCACGTTCATCTTTTTGTGATACTATTTCTAACTATATATGTTTATATACAGAACCACACATATACACAAGTGTGCGTGCTGTATGATTTATCACTTCACACACTTTCCCCGTCCTTTAATGCTTCCTCCTTCTCTCCTACCCGTCTGCTTGTTACTCTATTTTTTCCCACCCCTATTTTTTCATTGTTTATTTACTGCATCCCATCTGTTCTCCCATTGTCTTTCCCCTTTATATCCCTTCTTTTTTTTTCCTCTCCCTCTCTTTATCTCTCCCTCTCTCTCCCCCTCTGACCTTTCTAGAATAAAATCCCTCCACGCCCTGATCTATAATTCTCAGCTATGCTCCAAGACTTTAATGGGCAAAAGGAGGGCGAGCGGGAGATAGGGAGGGGTGCTGTTTACTGAGGAAAATCCAACTGAAGCAGTGAGAAAAGATGAGCCAGGAGAGGAAGGGAGACTGGAACACATGCACGTGTGTGTGTGTGTGTGTGTGTGTGCGGGCGTGTCGATGTATGCTTAACGCCCACCGCCCGACATCCACGCTGCATTCTAATGCTGGCTTTGTGAATTGCCTTTTTCTTTTCGGTGGACCAAGTTGGTTTTGTTCGAATAAAAATACATACGATGTGGCAATATCAAATCCCGCCCTCATAACTTGTTATATCGTCTAATTCAAGGAATAAGGAGAACAGAACCTGCATTTGGAGGATTAATTGCGTAATTATATATTAACGGTAGGGGAAAAATCATTTCATTCAAAATTCCAGGTTTATCTTCTCAGAGAGAATGGAAGTGAAAGTAGAGAAATAAAGAAAGGCTGTCGACACGACTCATTGTCTCATTAGATTCACAATGTCACCCAGATAAATCCATTTTAAAAAGTAATAAATAGCTAAAGGGTTGAATGAAAGTTGTCATTTCAACCTCAAACTTTCTTCTATTCTCATTTTATGTTCACACAGCATGTGTGTGTATGTGTGTGTGTGTGTGTGTGTGTGTTTATGTGTGTGTTATGTGTGTTTGTGTGCGTGCGCCCATTAGGGTGAAGTTAATGAGAGCGTGGAATTAGTGCCGAGTCATGCTGTTTCATTTTCACCACAGGCTCCATCGAGGGGAGGCAGAGCCCTTCCGTCAGTCCTTTCCTGTAATCTATGTTTCCATTTCTCCTCCTTCCTTTTCCTTCTTGTCCTTCCCCCTCCACCTCCCTGGAGCTCCCTCTGTCAATCTACCACCTTCACCCCCTTTTTTTTTTTTTGTTTGCCCAGACTCTTTTTCAATTCTTTCCCTTCTCCCCTGCTCTCTTCAGTTTCTCTGCATCGATGCTGTAGCACCTCTCCTCAGGAAGCTCTCAATATGTGTCTGTGTGTGTGTGTGTGTGTGCGAGCGTGCATGCGCGCAGCAGTTAAATAGCATACTAAATAGCACATAACCTGAGACTTGTTAGAATGCTAATAACGTTGTCCACACGTTGTTTCTTCTTCACGCGCCTTTTCTGGAAATTGTTGCTTTCGGGTGTGCAGGCTCAGACTAGGGGATGCCATTTGAGATTGTACGGTGATGAGGCGTGATATAAATAAACTTGACTCGACTTAAAGTGCCATATTTTCTTTAATTACTCGAATATATTGGTGTGAACTACGGCGCATTTGCACAACTTAAGCTCTGTTCAGTTTCTTTGTGCCTATGCTGTTAGCGTGGCGTAGCGACGCATCTAGGTGGCATCGGTATCACTGACTTCATCCTCTATTCACATTCATAGCAGCATTTAGTATTGCAAAGTATTGGTTTCTGCCGTGGGGAAATTAAAGGAAAGCTCTTAAAGGTTTTCTCTCATCTGTCAGGACACAGGTACCAATTCCAGAACATCTAGGGACCTGTTTAGTTGAAAGCTTATATGAATTGAGATAACCTGTAGATCGGCGGCATCATGTGACCAACACAAACATTCGGCCCAGCATCTCTGGTTTCTGTGGTAACATGAATCAAATTTGGTGTCCGACAGAGCAGGCCAATTGGCAAAAATCCACATCATTCAAAATCAATTGTGCAGCAAAAAAATAAAAATTCTAAAAAAATTATAAATCTTGTGAAATCTTTGTATCTGCATTTCTCATCTTTGAGGCCTTCATGGCCTTTCCTCTGCGCTCTAAACTCCATTTTGTGTATTGGTTGCGACGCGCAGGATCTGCGGCGAGCTGCGCCCAAAGTTAAACTGGCTTTAACATTTGCGCGGCGCAGTGGCTGTGACGACATCCCCGCTGGGCCGATAGAAACAAGAAGTCAAGCAAACAGGAAGCATCCGCGCAACACTGATTTTAGCGGCGACCGAATTCCCGGAGCTCTACTGTACAACCCTTCCTTACGGATTTATCGGGACCTGGGAAATCCCTGTCATGGAAAAAGGTTTCCTACCACGTGGACAGACCAGAGGGATTTAAATTCGGCTGAGATTAGGGATATAGGATCCACGGCCAATAAATATTACCTACAAGACATGATCTTGATTATTCCCTGTGTCACAGCTGTATGTCATATCTTGTTAAAATAAGATGTGGTGGTGTGAGACATTTCATGTGATGATGGTTTTGCCGTAGCATTATTATAATCTATAAATATAATAAATTCATATAATATTCCCTGCAAACTAAACTTAAAATAATAATAATACCTTAAAGTGTGAGCTGTCTCTGTCTATGTCATGAAACAAGCCAGATTTGCAGCCCTTTCCTACGACATTTAGGGCTTCATTATAATTAGAACTGCCATCCATCTTGTCAACTCCACCCACCACTAGGAACTGCTCTGCTAGCTTACAAACCTCATTAATCTTTTAAAAGAAAGAGGAATTAATACCAACTAACTGTGAAGAAACTACTGACGATGGAAATGTAAGTATTTAAAAACGAATTCTGCTGTCCCCATTCTTTCAAAAAATAAAAAAATAAATAAGAATAAAATAAAATGTTTTTCAAGTATGCGGTAGGTTTACTGTAGGCTGCGGCGGGCGATCCACTGTGCATTTCTCCAAACAAAACCAATAAAAATAGTGAGTTTTTATTGTAGCTGTATTTATTTTTTTCTATTTTCCGACATTTACATGACACAAAATCCCTGTGTGCAGTGTCCCTCACGAGCTGGGAGCACGGCAACAAAAGTCGGAACAAACTTCAAAATGAGGCTTTGCTGATCGAATATGAGTGAAGATTTAGCAACTGGATTGCTTATTTCTCAAATTTGTTGAGAAATTGATTTTGGTGTCCTGATCACATGAAATCAGTGAAAGTTGACAGACTGAAATACAACGGAATCAGGAAGTAAAGCTCAAACCCCATTGGCTCACAGAACTCGGGGCCTCGTGAGGGTGGCGTCACCCACTTAAACAGAGTGTCCCGGAACAGGATGCGTTAGAGGCATGTTAGAATGGTGAGAATGCGTAATCTGAGTGGTATTTTCAGTAAGAAAAACTTTGAAAACATGTTTTGGGGGCCTCAGAGACCTATTTTAACCTTGTTGAAAAGGAGCATAATAGATCCCCTTTCAACATTATACCACAAAGTTTCCTTGAAACATTTCCTACGAGTACCCCAACTACAATGTGTAATATGCTTCCTACTTAAATGGGACAACTGCAAGTGGCCGCATGTCCTAAAATGTATACCTCCCCCAGAAGTGAATGAGACAGACCCCAAACTGTCATCACTTGATAGACGCACACACACACACACACACACACACACACACACACACACACACACACACACACACACACACACACACACACACACACACACACACACACACACACACACACACACACACACACACACACACGTGTATGCAGTGCCAGTGCTGATGATCCTTAGGTGATGCATGGAGGAAAGAGGGCGATTACAGGGCCTTCTGGTGCTTCTCAAAATGCCAACCTGGGTCAGGGAAAATGGTGCAAATATCACTCAAATGTCAGCAGAAGACCCCACAACTCAAAATAAATTGACTGCTATCTGCAAAAACACGCACCTACGCATGCACCCCTGTTTGTGCTGGTATTTGTGTGGGGTTGTGGCCGTATACTACAGAGATCACTGGAGTTATTCAAATAAAATTCACTGCCTAATCATTTACCCCATCAGAATCAGTGACCTCTAATCCCAAAAGGTCCCCTTTTCAAACATACACTGGAAACTCAAGTCCAGACTCACACTCTGGAATCACACTTTAGAACCTTCTCTGCATGTTGTCCGATAGAAATAGAGCGGTTTACCTCAACTGACAAAGACACATCCTTCAGGATGACATTCAAACACAAAACACACCCACTTGGCTCTGATACTCTGTTATCGATCTGTCCGACGAGATTTGATACTAACGTTTTCTTTTTCTCCCCCAGCGCCAATCTGAGGTATGTAGAAGGAGGAGTTAATACATCGCTATTGCATATAATGTACTGAACTGAGGCTGTGCTGCGTATTGATTTCCAGAGAGAGCCACATACCCCTGGGCAATATCACTCCAAAGGTGCCAACCAAGGCCAAATTGAAATAAATTAATAAATTAAAAAACACGGCTCCCAGTTTAGGGCTACCAACTGGTCCCTCATCTGTTGAATGAAAAACACTGTTAGTGGAACTGCACTTGATGGAACTAAAGATCCATTTTGTCGTGCAACATGAAGTCGTCAAGTCAAGTCGTTCTGTAGGTAAAATTTCACCATGACAAACTTGATGAACAACTTACAGATTGTTGTTTTTTGCAAAGTTGCACTTTAAGTGACATTCAGATGTTTGAAAGCCGCTTCCAACTGTTTATTTTATTAAGAATAAATTAAAGGAAGCAGCATTATTGTACAAGTCATATTGAGGGCTTTGAATTTCTTTCACTGTGGAAATGGAGAACATATTGAGAATGATTATTTTTTTTAGATGGCTACCCTAAGCTATTTAACAGCTTAGTTGTTGTTTGGGGAAAAAAAATATTGGATCAGAATCAGGGATAGACAATTAATAAAATTCAGACGGACATCGCAATTAAATAGAACGCAATTTTCAAATCGCAAGGGCTGCGATTAAAAAAGGCGCCGGGAGGGAGCGATCTGTCTCCCTCTCTGACGGTACCGAAGATGAGCGTGTGATTTTTATTCTGTTAAAAAATAGTGATTGTAGCCAATGGTAGCCAACTCATTTCATCATAACATGTAAGCCTGGCCTAGAGGAAAGAGCAGTTTATATGTTGACTGTATCCGTGTTGTGTTGGTCATAGTACAGAATGATTTATCGCTTGTGTTAAGTGAATAATACAGAAGATAAAGAAATTAAAAAAAAATAATTGCATACTAAATTGCGACATTGTTAAAAAAAAAAAAAAAATTGCAATTACATTATTTTCCCAAATCATTCAGCCCTAATCAGAATTGGCAGATACATAAGGTTGCAGTATCAGCGCGCGCGCGCACACACACACACACACACACACACACACACACACACACACACACACACACACACACACACACACACACACACACACACACACACACACACACACACACACCTCAAAAGAGATTTCTCACTGACACACAGGTTTCCCCCTCCCACTCCGACTGCTTTCTCCATTAAAGTCAGCATGAGCAACCGAGCAGTGGGTGCAGCCTGCAGTGGGTGTGGTGATCCATGAGGGGCGTGCCAAAGCCCAGCCTTTAGAAAACCACCTGCAGCAACAGCGATCCATTGGCACTGGCTGTCTTTAGAGGGCAGGTTGGAGAGAGTTGTGGGGGGGCGGGGGGGGGCGTACGGGGCCCCACTTGTCAGGCAGTTTACTGTGATTGATATGAACCATTACAGACAACAAGGGAGAAGTAGGGGAAAAAGCTCGTCACTGTTTTATTTGCAGCCATTTGTTCAGACAAAGGCCAGGCTACAATGCAGCAGAACGGGGTGTGGAGGTGAGCGTGTGTGTGAGTAAGATTCATTTTGGAACGAGGCCGGAGCATCTGTGTTCGGTAATGGGACACACAAAAGATAACCACCTGAGCGGCAAGCAATCAACGAAGGGAAAAGCGTAAACACTAATGTGCACACCCATACACACAAATCGAAAACACAAATTTTTCGGTTAAAGGTGCCAGCGTGCTCACAACGAAAGAGAAATTTCAGATCGAAAAGACATTTAGAACAAGATAGAACCGAAAAGAAAGCCTCCGGAACAAACAATCTATTTGGCAGTTCAAACAGTTTGGTGTCCCCTCTACGTAATTGGTCCAATCACACATGGTTGGTTGTGTCACATTTGATCAGCAAGGGGGCAGAATACTTTAAGTAAGAGGTATGCAAATGGAAAGGTGTGTCGCTCCACCACCCACCTTGAGTTATCCACTATGACACATACAATCAATTCACCCCTGATTTCAGGATGACATACAGTAGGTCATTCAAGACACAAAGGGGATGGGACAAAACACATTCATCACGTCCTAATCTTTGAAATGGAAACGATGGGTTGAGTTGGTAAATAACAGCAATGTGCACCAGGTACCGTGGTGTGTTAAAGGAGGAAACATGGCAGCTTAAAGGATCCTACAGGGTAGATTGTATTACTGCACAATAATAGCACCGCTTCACAAGAGTCACACAAGTTGACAAGTTGCGTATATAGGAAGTATATGGAACTAGTCGGTTTTAATTCCAAGCCTACAAAAGTAACCAAACTTGTTGTGCTGCATCAGACATGAAGTGTTCTCACTGAACCTTGAAATGGGTTAAAGGATAGGGAATCTAATTAGACCGCATTTCACTGGTACAAGTCATATCGTTGAAGTGGTGCAATTTTCTACACCACCACTCTGTTGGGTCTTATGACTTGACAATGGGATGGAACAATGGTCGTGGTTTAAGGGGATGTGTACTGGGAAGAAAAGAATAGGGCTGTGTTGGTAGGCGGGGTGGTTGGGGGGTAACAGGAAAGCAATCAGGACAAATCAACACTGGATGAATTCCAACTCTATGCGACGAGTGATAGACGGGAGTCTTTGCTTGATTATTATCTCATTTGTTTTATCGTGAGATAAAGCCCAGTCAAGTTATCACAGCAATATCCATTAGTTGAGTATAAGATGTCACAGGGGAAACTATATAAATATATATATATACACGATATATATTATATGATAAGATAGTGTTTTTGCACATTTTCTTCTCAGTTTTTAAATTCTGTCATTTATTTTATTGTTGAATAGAAAAACAACTATTTGACCACTCCACCCGCACCGCTATTTTGGTAATTTAAAATAGTGCAGGTTAAGTCCACATACATTTCAGGGTATATCTCAAGTGCACCCTACCTGAGGAGCGGCTGGAAGATGACAGTGATGTTCCTCGCCCCGGGCTTACACACAAACTTCATCTCTCCTCCCTCAATCAGGTTGTCGTCAGCTCCACCTACAACACAGATAAACAGAGCAGGGGAGTGGTGAAACGTCTGGATCAAACAAAGCGAGGCAGACATCTGTTCAACCCCATGTTGATGCTGCCGTTTGTGTCTGTCTAAATAAACCTCGCTCTCCTTGAGCGCTTTGAACGTGTAGTCTACGTGACTAGATATAGAATGAAACGCCTGCTTCACCGATTCTGAATCCTACATTTTAAATATTGGCCTGTGCCCAAATGATCATTATTTTTACTAAACAGTATGTACAGACTTACACACTCACTTTGTGGGTAAACAGAACATAATGTTTGACATATAACCCATTCCCCCAATTGGAGAGGTCTAACGTGTACATTTTTATAAAACGTTTTTTATTGTTTTAGAGTTTTACATAATAAGCGTACCAGTAAAATAAACAAAAATCAAAGTTTATGTACAAAAGTTATAAAAAATAATAGACAACGAATCAACTGAAACCATCGCATTTTGAACCAATTGACTCGTATTCTGTAGGTAATGTAAGAAACAATAACAAGGGAAACAAAACAATAAATAAAAATTGTACTAAGAAAATTCTAAACGTCTACATCTAACATGTTTTATGTCAAAAAAGCACAAAACCAAGTTGATTTCTTGTAATATTTGTCATACCGTTTGGATTTTACATTTGGGATGCTCTCCGATAACAATGCCCCATTTTAAATTGGTGTCATATCGATTTCCAGCTCCAGTATAGGTTGCAGTCCATCCCTATATGTGTCACAGCTGGGTAACTCTGTACAAAGAACTATGTCCTCAAAACGGGTGCATCTTCAATAAACACATCAAACCAACCAGCCCCGGGTCTCCACATGCTCCCCACCCACTCGTACATCGCCACGATCCATGTGCCCCTGCCTGGGCGAACCCCACAGCTAAGGAGGTTAATCAGAAAATCATTACCATGTAACATGCTCACACTGGGGCAAGGAGGACAGAGGGAGAGGGAGAGAGACAAAGAGAGAGCAAGAGAGGGAGCAAGAGCAAAAGCCAGAGAAAGATTGATGCGAAAAGAGACGAGAAGGGGGAATAATAAGACTGACAAAGAGAACACTGTTGCTCATTACCTCCACTCAACCTGAAGTAATCAATATAATTGACGGAAAATAAATTGCAGCTTGCGCTCGATACGGCGGCGAAACAAGAGGTCATTGCTGCGTGTGCATGTGTGTGTCATGCATTTATGAGACTGTGTACGCACGACACATGGGTGAAAGCATGCCAACGCATATATGTTCGAATTAGGCCACCCATGCGCGTGTAATTGTGATTGGCTGGTGAATATGGATGGCGGGGAGCCGAGACGGGGGCATTTCAGTCCATACGCAGCCGTGGAAATATTATTCATTACAATTTCGCAATTCCACGTTGATCCGACGAATTACCAGATCCAAGGGTTTCGGGGTAGGCAGGCAAAGTCCTTAAAATAAAACCCTTTAGGCTGTAAACAACCCAAGTGTAACCACCAAATCAAAAGAATAATGCAACAAAAAAAGCTCCTTCCAGCACACAAAGCCAGAGCTGTTGTTTATACGATGGAAAAGACTCCTGCGCTCCATTACAGCTGTACAGGTCAGTCGGCGCGTTGGACAAATGAAAGTATAGCAGGTGAGTAAGCACACTCCCAAGTTAGCTGACACAAAATTATGTGGTCAAAGCTTTTTTGATTGGGTTTAGGATTAGGTACTTGGTGTACCGTGTGTGTGTGTGTGTGTGTGTGTGTGTGTGTGTGTGGCCAAATTTCAATAGGGCACCAAGCCTGGGCTCTCTGCCTATTTCAAAGCCTATCTCATTTCCATGTCCAGCTCCAAGGCCTTTTCAAAACCTGTGTGATATAACCCAAAGACACCTTGCCATGGTGTGAGAGCCTGCACCGCATTACCTGCATTCAAATGCATATCACCTCATTGTTCCCGGTGCCAGGCTCTGATAATACATTTCTGATGGAACAAGTTTCTATTGAAAAAACACGGGAGGCAAAACTATCCGTATTTTCATTAAATGAATGGGGGCTTTCATTATTTCCTAAACTTTCAGATGGTGTGTTTCTGATTATGATCTGCTGCCATAAAATGTGCCCGTGCCGTAAGCCCCTTGTTCCTGTTGCTAAGTGGAAGCGGAGATGAGGTCCAATTCACTCAAACGCTTGTCGTCTCCATCGTTCCATCCCTTCATCCATCCTGTGGTGCCAATTCAATTAAGACTCAATTACAGGCTCCTAAACAAAGCAGCTGCCAACGCGCTCCCTAGTTCAACCCCCCCTCCCCTCCCTTTGATATTTTTAATTCACATTTTGCCCTCTAATAACCTCCCACTACCCCACCCCACCACCACTACCTCCAAGACCCTCCCTTTCTATCTCTCGCCCTGCGTCAGGATGGAAAGAGTCCTCGCAAGTTTGGGCTTTAATTTGCAAACACTGTAGCTCCTGTGACTGACACTGATGAGTTACAGGCTTTTGATAAGTTAGTTGCTCTCTTCCGCTCACTCAGAGAGTTGCCCCCAACGACAGCAACAACAGGCGGACAAACACACACATACGCACAAAGCGACAGTTGCGCGCCTATTTCCAGCGACAGTGACCAACTCAATTTCATGCTCTAAACATCTGCATCGGTGTCATACAAAGAAGGGCGGCAGAGATCTCATTGATCCGTGGGCCCTGCCACCAGCTGCCAAGAGGCCATAGCACTGATGAATATTAAATAGGCCCGTGTTAATATGCATGCTCTTCTTCACAGTCGTCTGGATGTGACAGGGTGCGTCTGGTTGCAGGTCAGAAAGCCACCCACTGCAGCCAGCTCTCTGAAGGGAATGTCTGAAACAGCGGCGGTTGCGTTTGCAAGTGTGACTACGCGCGTGTGTGTGTGTGTGTGTGTGTGTGTGTGTGTGTGTGTGTGTGTGTGTGTGTGTGTGTGTGTGTGTGTGTGTGTGTGTGTGTGTGTGTGTGTGTGTGTGTGTGTGTGTGTGTGTGTGTGTGTGTGTGTGTGTGTTTCTGCATGGGTGTGGGGATGTGTGTGCGTCTCTGCCGGGGTATGGGTGTTGGTGGCCCCGAGTGTGTGTGGTCTGATCCAGGATTAGTGGCAGGGGTGTGTGGAGGTACTGGTGCCTGATGGGAGGGCAGCTGAATCCCAGAGAACAAGGGGAGACACATTATAATGTGGTCCAATGCCTGAAATCCCCCAGCTTCTTATATGCCACAGACACCCACCCATCCACCCTCTCACCCACACCCACAGAATCTGGCCAAACGCACATCGATGGATTACCAAGGGCAGGAGGACAAACACACACACACACACACACACACACACAGACCAGACAGACAGGCAGACAGAGAGAGCTCAACACCAGTAAAAGCTCATCTAAGACAAATGTGAGTTCACACAAACACACTCCACCACATCGCACCTCTCGAGTCCTGACTACCACCCCCACCCGCCCGCGCCTCCCGCACAGTGCCTTAGCATGCACTCCCGAGCCCACATGTAATCAAGTCAGGCAGTGACTTAGTGAAATTGCATTAGCCACACTTTCTTAGGTTTGATGAGAAACGGGTTTGATCCTGTGATGTATTCCGGCCCTTCCCGGATCTAGGAAGGCGGGGGTACGGGGGACGTGTGATTCCTACTTTTACACACTTCCACCTCTTCTGCTTATGTGTGAGGGGGCTTCGCATGTGTCAAAATATTGAAAACAGTGTTTCTTTTGTTGGTGTGTTTCTGTGTGTATCTCTGTGTAAATTATGAATATTTTCTCGTGTGCGAACACGAAAAGTAGAAGTGAATAGAGAACGCAGCCCAAACTAAACACAATGGATGGAACCTCCCTCAAGGTTCCAGGTGTGTTGTTCGTCAACGCATGTGTATTGAAAAAAAATCCACCAAACATTATGTGCGAGAGTGAGAAGATAACCATCTTCAGCGTGATCAAATTTGTAATCTGTCATCAAAGACAGTTTTGCCTGTGTGCGTGTGTGTGTGTACAAATACACAGAAAATAAAAAACAACTGCAAAGGCTCTCTATGGTCCAGATTGAAAAGGTAAGGGGATTAGCATGAATCTGACCCAGCAAACACACATATGGACATAATATCTCCATATGTGTGTTTGTTGGGTCAGGTTGGGTCATAATGTGCACATGCACATGTGCATAAACACTAGGGCTGACCCGAAATAGTCAACCAAACATTAGTCGACAAGAAGAGTCTTAGTCGACCAAGTTTTTTTGGTCCATGCCTAAAAACCCTCCAAGGGCTTGAACAGTGTTCTCCAGGCAACATATTACAGCAAGTAATTACAGCAATAACACAATAACTCACTTTATGTATCTATCGATAAGTTTAGACATAGTAAAAAACAGAGACAGAGGATAGCATAGCAATTGACAACAATGTATCCTATACACCCATCTTTTACACAAATGTAATGAATCAGTCAGTCACGACACACACACACACACACACACACACAAAATACATGCAACCATACACAAACCAATATCATTATCAGAGTGTGACTGAAGGCTGAAAGATTTCATAAGACAAGAAATATAAGGACAAATATACACACAAAGAATGGCAAGAAAAAAAAAACAAGCCAGATTCATAACAGTCCTTTGGACTTGTATCACAAGAAAATATTGGTTGGACCCAGCTTGTATAGGCAGCCCGTATAGAAAATATTGGTTGGTTAAGAAAAGTGATTTCTGGGCTTATTTGAACTGCTGTGAATACAAATTTAAAAAAAAGTCATTTATGTGTGTATGTGTTCCATATTTTGGACCCTCTGTAGAATATAGGTAACTGAGATTGAGAAATATGGGAATGAGGGGGGGGGGACAAGATCTACGTGTGGCGTAACTATGGAATCGATAATTGTATGCAAATATGTCATGAAAAGAAGGGGGAGGGTTGTTTTTAAGGAACTATTGACAAATAAAGCAATCTGCAGATGGTTCACTTGAAAAACACTGAGGACACCTGAATGGAGAATAGAGGTTGAGAGGAATGTCTTCGACGACACAATATATTGTTCTTAGAGGTCGTTTCTGAAGACGGTATACGGAGTACTGGCCCAAGTTTTATGAACGAATATACAAGATTCAAGATGTTTATTTGTCACATACATACACATACATACGAGCATTCATATATGTAGTGAAATTACACAGATGTGTCATAAACGCTTAAACCATAGAATAATTATTATGTTGGTGTAACTGATAAATTGACAAAATGTTCAGTCCTCTTGCTGGTGGTTTCGATACATTCAGAAAAGGGATGTTCCTAATTTCCCTGACGTTTAAAATAACATTTCATCTGAACACTATTTGACTCTTCAATAACTAAATCGTATTTTAAATGTGCCGACGGGCTGGTCGGAGGCGGGTTGGTGGTGCGCCCTAGCCCCGAGGGGGCCGGGACGGCGCAGGGAGTCAGCGAGTCCGCGGTCCCGGGAAGTGACCGTCCGGGATCCCCATCTGGGATCCTGGTCAGCGGCCCTGGGAAATGCGCCCGACGAGGGGTCACTAACCAGAGGACGCTGACGCCGGGAAAACGATTTGTCTGTAATGTAGCACGGTGTTTACAATGGCTGTTGACATTCTTTCTCAGCCCTGAACTCAAACCATTTTCTGATTGAATCACTCATGCATAAAGAAAAGTACACAACATTTAAGGAAGCTCATGCATTAAATGCTAAATGAGTTGTGTGCAAATTGTTTCGAATTGAATTGTTTGGTCGCACGTACCCACGTTTGCCCAAAAGGCGACCGCCGGCTGGCTGCTTATACAAGCAGTGGAGGAAACCTGCTGCTCTAATAAGATCACGGCCCGGTTCAATAATGCATGAATCCGCGGTCAGACCCCGGCGTCCCATTCCACTCCCGACTGCCTTCATGTCTGATTGGCTCCTAATGAGCTCCTTCTATTATTAAAATTAATTTGACGGGAAGGTATCTGCAGCCGCAACGCAGAGGACACCAAATCCCAACCCTTCAACCCCCCTCATCCAAGGAAGACAAAAAAAAAAAAAACCAAAAAAAAAAAAAAAAAACAGAATAAATAAATGACAATATAAATAAATAAACTCAGGTGTAAATTGAGTTGCATTAATTATTAAAAGTGTCACTGCAGCACATAGTGTGTCTCGGTAGTCTCGGTTTTTAATGAATGCACACCTGTCAGCAGCAGGGCGACAATGTGCCTCAGCACCAGACCGGTTATTAATTACTCAGTGCATCTCTTTTGAGACATTAGGCGGTGTCTCCCTAAACAAGGGACTTTTCTGAGGAAACTTTGAACAGCTTGAAATGTATGTTGTTTGTCTTCTTGAAAGGTCAGGTATGTTAGTGCAGGTTTAATCAGGTGGCAGATGGTGGCAGTGTCATGAATTGAGAGCACTGGGATAAAAAAGGAAAAATATATATATATATATATATATATATATATATATATATATATATATATATATATATATATATATAAACTGTGGCTATACTCCATGGAAATATAATACACAATATTTTTAGGCGAAGTAAAAAATCAGCACTTATATCTCAGCTAGCCAGAGAGGTTACGCTTGTGGGAAACCTCATCCGAAATAAATAGGGGGGGGAAATAAATAAATAAATGACACAAAGGAGCGGCTGGCTACACATTATATTGAACACCGGGCTCGGTTGAAAAACAACAAAAAGGGATATTATGACACAATTCAATTAGATTGTTTCAATTTCAAAATCGATTTGAAGCTAGAACGTGAATACCTCTTTTGGAAGCTATGCAACCACTTTAAATAAATCTTAAAAAGAAACCCACCGCATAATCACAAATGAAATATTAAACTTGTGTATAACACTGAATTTGTTCAGTTAAGTATTTTTGTTATGCATGTCAGATGATATACTGAAAAGTTTGTAGCAATTATCAAATTATGTGTAAAATGTAAATATATTGGTATAGAATCGTTTCATAAGCCATCTCATCGAGTCAGCATCACATGGATATTGAATTGAATCTTGGCCCTTTGTATAGAAATCAAATCGTGAGACCCCGGCGCTTCTGAACACCAAGTGAAAGACCAATGTAAACAGGGGTGGATATGGATAGTATTTCCACAGTATCAATAATATAGAATTGGGAATGCACTGATGCCCAAATGACCACAAGCAGTGATCTTTAGGAAAGCCGCAATACTGACTGCAAAAAAAAGGTTGCTTTTCAACTTGAGGGAATAACAAACAGCTGATGATGTACAACTGCAGCGACAGATGCGCCAAATAGAAGACTTGAGAAGAAAAGCAGTTAGAGTCGTATGTGGAAGTACTTTGCCTTTGAGGCAGATGGACCAGGCTACAAACAGAAGCACTGAGCGTTTCGAACGGAAGGAGAAACCCATCAAACCTTGTCAAGCAACTCAGGGATGAACGATTCATTTTAAAACCGGGTTTCAATGAGTTTCCATACAATTCTGGATGTAACATAAACAGCTACCGTAACAACAAATCATTCATTTTACAAAAGAATTTTACTTCGAGGCGGAAGAAAGCAATAACTTTTATTGTGATTTGAGTTCAGAGTAAAATAATTGGCTATATATGCTTTATTCAACAGCGTTGTTTTCAGGCTCGATCACCCTTTTACCATTCTTCTGTTAATCAGAGGAGATGTAAAATGGAAAAGTGACGAAAGCTCAAAAGCAATCCATGTTCGCCTAAAAACAGCGGCGAGCGACCGCGTACGATCTTGGGGATGTATTAGGTGAACCCTCAACCAGGCCCAGACTGGCCATCGGGCAGTTCTGGCACATGCCAGGAGGGCTGAGTTTTGACTCTTTTGGACCGGTCAGGTATGTAGGGGCCACCCTCCCGCCAAAGAAATGGTCCGCAGGTGCAGATATGAAACATTTGCCGTTATTATGCGGGGGCGGACTGCCCCCCCCCAAAAAAAACAAAAAAAAACAGAAAAACCTTTACTTATCAATATCAAGTGGCACTACAGCAAACCCCAAACAGCTGAGGGCATTAACACACGGTTCTCTACTACGGACCCTTGAATCTGACAATCAGAGGGGGCGAGATCGTAAGAGATTGATGTTCCTTCATGGACCAATGTTCATGGATGTACTGTATGTGTGTGTGTGTGTGTGTGTGTGTGTGTGTGTGTGTGTGTGTGTGTGTGTGTGTGTGCATGTGTAGGTAGTTGAAGAGGAAATGGGGCAGAAGATCAGGTGTCACCACGGTCTTAATTGGACCTAGCAGGGGTCGGACAAAAGACATTTTGTTCTCTCCTCACCTGATCAAGCGGTTCCATTCAGTCACGAGAAGAAATGCCTGCGTTGAAGTGTGTGTCTTTGTGTACAGTATGTGTGTCTGTGTTGGGGAGGCGTGTGTGTGTGTGCGTGTGTGTTTGTGGCTTGAATCTGTATTCGTCTGAATGCATTTCGCCATTATCTGTCCATTTGCATGTGTGGCTTTGTCGTCAATCTCTTGATCTCTCTTTTTCTCTCGCCTCCAGGCCCCCTTGCCCTTCTTCCATCTTTCCTTCCTTCCGCCCTCCCTTCGTCTACTCCAATCATCTGTCCGGAGATTAAAGGTAAACACAGGAGCCACAGCTGCAGTCACCGATGATGACAACACTAACGCTGATTAAAATTAGCCTGGGGTTTGGGGGAGGGAGAAAAAAAAAAATCCTCTCTCTCTCTCTCCTCTCCTCTCCCCCCCCCCCCCCAAAGTTGGCACAGACACTCTTTAGAATGGATCTCACCATCTCAGAAGGGGTGCCCAAAAAATGTGGACCCATTAAAAGGCTTTTAAAAAGGAAAATCCAAAATGGCCACCAGAAAAGACCAAAGATTCCTAAAGGGTGATAGCATTTAAACATTTGGGTTGTTATGCTAATTACATATTTTACATTTATAGTACATAGACAAATATTAAAGGAAATTAGACCTTTTCCGAGTGGTATACTGTCAATGCCGTGTATACATCATTTATTTTAAAAACGCTGAATATTATTATATAATAGATAATGTAAAATCTGTGCTTAACAAATCAATAAAGGCGTACCAAAGGTATTTTTTCATGGTTCTAAGAACTTTTTGGAGGAACCGTCCCTTTTTTGTGTGTGCGCACTGCAGGAACTGGGAACGTTCGTAGTTCTTAGAACTCCGTTTAGAGGAACTTTTTTTTAGCTCCTACTCCAGAGCAAGGACTAATTGGCACAAGAGGAACCTTCAGTGACATAAGTGCACGGTGATTGGTCCAGATGTAAGTGCACGGTCCCTCGCCCCTGGCGCACTGAGTGCAGTCATCCCTGGTCGAGTCGCATCGCTCTGGGTGGGGACCAGC
Source organism: Zeus faber (assembly GCF_960531495.2). Classification (NCBI taxonomy): domain Eukaryota; kingdom Metazoa; phylum Chordata; class Actinopteri; order Zeiformes; family Zeidae; genus Zeus; species Zeus faber. The sequence continues at coordinate 13,571,842 of NC_137208.1, read as the reverse complement.
CCACGTACACTCAGCAGTAATACATGAAAAAAAACAAATAAAATAAAAAATGTTTATTTTCCAACATTAATTGAATGAATTAACATGCGCCCTGTAAACTAACTTTTAAATTACGTCTTGCAGATCTAATAGGAGTGACTATTCAGCAACTGGATTGCTTATTTCTCGACTGAAACTTGCTCAGAAACTGATTTTAGTGGACTGATAAAGTGAAATAAGCTAAAGTTACGGAGTAAATACAACACAGAACTTGTGCTGAAACGCCGTTAACTGACTTCACTTCAGCGTTTCGACTGGCGGTACCAATACAACCAGAAAAAAGTCTTTGAAGGTATTTAGTTCTCGGGGGACCTTCCCAGTTCCTAGTCCCCTTCAGGGAGTCCCCAGAACTGGTCGGTGCAAAAACACCTAACGGGGTTGAAAACACACCAGTTTTTTTGTAGCAAGTGGACTAAGTGGAACAAACCCAGAGCAGATGTACAACATGTAATGACAAGGGCTCCTCTCCTGTGTGTGTGCGGGGGGATGGGGGTTTTACCTGTTACCCAGTGATTGGGCTAACGAGCAACAGGTATACAGCCACACTGATCCTGGGCCCAATTAACTATCCTAAGACAGGTGTGGCTGCTCAAACCACGCCACCCCCACACACCACAGCAATATATAGGAATAGTTCTCGGTAACTCCATTAGCCATGTCATTTGTGCTGGGAAAAAAAACAAAACATTCCTGGATTATGAAGTTCAAATTTAGCATTTTTCCCAGTATTTAGTAGTTTCCCCATTGTCACAGGATAAACTTGAACTACTGTAACTAGGATGATATTTGATATTCAAATAGTGATCCTTGGTCTGTTTGGACAGCTTGCCAAAGACTAGCCAAATATAGGCCTCTGGGTTACTTTTGGTATGGGGCAAAACTTCCAGGATATATGCATCAATACTATTTTCAAAAAGCTGGGGAGGAAAATTAGTTTGGCTCGAACGGGATTCTACTCATTCACAGGCTGTGTTTTTCAGCTTGAAGACAGCCTGGGCTGAATGGAAATCATTTCCGGAAGTGACAAATGCCTTCATTGCTATGACCGCTAATCCTTTTTAATTGCTTAGCCAGGAACCAAACAGTTTTGCATCGCTGGAAAGATACAACTGTGTTCTGTATGACAAGACAACTGACATTGAAAAGGTCAATGATTTAAGGAAGGACCTATTTTCCCCAAAATCTCTTGCAATGGAAAACATTGCAGGACATGTAACAGGCTGTGTAGCAATATATCTAAATCTATGTAATCACATAAACATACAGTATATGCACACACATAATTAAGAAGACAATCTCATGTATATGTATGTGACAAATAATCTCTTGAACTTGAAGTATAACCTCACTCACATATCTTTATTTTCAGCACACAGTGTTAATTCTCACACATCCTGACCTTGGATTCCTGCTATCGTTGTTTTCGGCCTCGCCGCGATGCAGCTGCAAGAGCAGGAACAACACGCCATTGTCTTTCGCGCGTCACAGAGCTGACCTTATCTTGAACACGTACGAATGTGTGACGTCAAACCTACCATATATTATTTGTGACTCCCCAAAATAAACTGTTCGTCTCAGGGAGCTGCTTTTGAGCACATCTCTGATCCAACCCTTTTACAAGTAAAAACCAACGTCTGTCTGCCTCTTTGTTTAAAACCACAGACTGAAAAACTGCAGACTAACTGCAGCAACCCTTTCATTTCTGTAACAGCTGCATTGCTATTAACAATCAAATCGAGCCGGGTACCAGGCTAACATTTGAAATATCCCCACTTGGGTGCATCATAGGTCAATTGCCAACTGTTAAGACAGCCATTTTGAATTTCTTCAATAGCTCACTTCCTGTTTGAAACATTTTCCTTCTTCCAGGATGTCTTAGGTTCATCCAAGAAACATGTGCAAAATGTTATGCTTTCATGAGGTCCTTTAGGTACCTTTTGAGTCAGCAGCCAACTGCTTAGATGGCCATTCTGATTTTCTTTAATAACTAAACATCCTGCTTGAATAAAATGTGGGCACCCCTTCTATGATGTCTTAGGATAACCCAGGGGACATGTGTGCCAAATTCCATGCTTTTACGAATTCCTTTAGGTGCCTTTTGAATCAACTGCCAACTGTTTGGTTGGCCATTTAGAATTTCTTCAATAATTCACTTCCTGTTTACGTTTTTTTTTTGTTGTAGGATATTCTTGGGGACGCCCAAGGGACATATGTACCAAATTTCATGCTTTTATGAGGTTCTTTAGGTGCCTTTTGAGTCAACCGCCAACTATTTAGGCGACCATTTTGAATTTCTTTAATAACTCACTTCCTGTTTACGATTTTTTTGGGCACCCCATCTAGGATGTCTTAGGATCACCCAAGGAACATATGTATAAAATTTCATGTTTCTATCCACTGTGTAACAACTTTTCCCCCTACTACACTCTCTCTCTCTATACAAACTGCAGTTAATTACGTTGTTTTAAATCTGATAACCAAATTAATCGACCCCCCTTTGTCGTTGCAACTATAAGCCGTAATATAAACCACAGTTTTGTCGTTAGCAGTGCATGAAACAACACATCGAATTGGAATCGGATCTGTGAATTTGCAACTCGGTGGTCAGGCCTTTGACGCCATCGTGGCTCTTGGAATGGCCCTCAATCAAATCCAAGAGCCACTGCTCCATCAAACTCTTTTGAAGACGTCGCTTTAGTGTGTTCTTAACTGTTCTGCCCTTTAATACACACTAGCTTGGCCAGCAATGATGGGGGGAAAAAAAATGTTGTTCGTTGAACACACTGCATTTTACACACACACCTCAAACTAATTTCAACACTGGAGCTAATTTAATTACTTTCCCTGCAGTAATGTGTGTGTGTGTGTGTGTGTGTGTGTGTGTGTGTGTGTGCATGCGCGCATTTTCGAACTGAGAATTCAGATTTCTTCACAATGCCAGCTTCACATTTTCCAATTTTTTGCTAAAAATCCAGGCAAATCAACTATAATGCACTCCAACTAATGCAGAACCCATTTTTCTTAATAGGACACCTTTTTTAAAAAATTAGGAAAATGATGTGCATGTATGTTGTGTGTGTGTGTCTGTCTCTGTGTGTTTGTGTGTTTGTGTGTGTGTGTGTGTGTGTGTATATTTGTTTACAGCACCATTATTTGCTTTCATGCTCAACACAAATATAGCCTTTTCAGTAATAGCCTGTCAGGTACAAGAGATGCAGTGTGTCTTTATCTACAGGACCAGGTACATGGCCACTGGAGCAAAGCAATTGAAAAAGGACACCGGAACAAGAGGGGGAACATGTCACTCTCCAGATATGGGCTCTTCACTGACATTTTCTGTGCTGCACAGAACTCGTGTCTGGACTCGATTACGGCATGTCATACATACTAAATGACGTGGCCTACACATGTGGGAAACCCATACGGACGCATGTAACACACAGGGCCAACATGAAAGCACATAGCTATCTGTTGGTGTCATGTAATTACACTGTTGCCCTGCCTCCGAGCCACACAGGAAAAAAGTACTGGACCACTGGGAAATAAGCCCAAAAAAAAAAAAAGTCTAAATGTTATATTTCATGCAGAGCACTTAAGATGAATTCTATACTTTTTTTATTTTATATCTTAAATATAAAGAGTTTTGGGAAAAAATTATATAATTTCCTCAACTGTGACATGGCTATGACCCCTGTCATGGTTATGACTTGCTGAGGTGGTGAATTATGAGCAAAAGCAATATTGCACATTTCATAATTCATGTTTATTGATTTCAATCTGCTCTACAACTTCAAACAAGTTATAGAAAAAAATAAAAATAAAAAAAGGGAAGAAAACTTGAAAGAGAATCTGGCTCCTCGGCACAGAGCCAGATCTATCCATTTTACAGCAAGTTAGATTTAATTTACATTTAAAAGTCACCAGTTTAAAGCAGGGTAAACGGAATAGTCAGGCTGGGTTTTTTTTCTTGATATTTTCTTTATCCCCCGCCTGGCAGCATTGACATTGGATTTTTATCATTGCCGTGTGGGTGGTTTAAAATCTCAATATTGACACTAATGTTATGTATTTTTTACAGTTGATTGGTTTATAACCATCTATTCCATGCATAATCACCCACACACAGAAAAAAGAACAGGGCGCCTGCAGGTGTCACAACATTCTATGAAGTGTTATTTTATCAGTATCCTTTTAGGTACTTTGGCATGGTAGGGTTGAGAAATAAAATCATCGATATTCTTGGATTTCTCTTCTTTCTTTCGTTTCTCTCAGAGGAAACGAAAAGTGAGTTGGGTTCATCGGGTGGTGTAGCAGGTAAATATGGAGGAAAGTATCTGGTTGCCTTCATCGGTTGATTCTGATGCAGAACAACTTGACTCATTCTGACAAGGAGACAAAATGCTTATATTGAAATGAACACGTCAAATCTAAATTGAATTGAGGAGATTTTAAGACGTTTTAAGGACCAGCAGACACCACGTTATAACTACAACAACTAAATGGTAATAAAGTGGAACAGAAGAACAGCATCTCGATAGAACATTGGCGTAAGTTAAAGAGTAAAGGGAAACAGATCAATCACGTACGAGCATGTCTCAGAGACATTCCAGCGATATAATGCCCTAATAATTATTGACTTCTCTCCCAAGGAACTTCAATTCTATCCTAAGTTCCATTTATGAATATGATAAATCATAATTGCAAGGTCAGCGGAAGACAAGTATTGATCCTCTGCAAGTCCAGCAAACGCCCATTATTTAAGAACGCCAGCCACTGCTGAAGGCCAGGTGGCACAGGCTTGTGGAGGCAAGTGAGTGATTTCCCATTAAAAACATAAAACACAGACCGGAGCCCCTGCGGTCCCGGTGAGTGTGCGGAAATTTAAGAGCGAGAGAGAGAGAGTTCTGAAAGTGGCAGTTGTGAGAATCGGAATAAGAATGAGATGGTGTGGGGTTAGCTTTGCCGAGGACTTATCTGACTGAAAGGGATGGGATAATTTGGGGTAATTTGGTTCTCAGCATAAGGTTATTGTCAGGGAGAAATCCTGTGAGGGACTATCCCTTTTTTCCCCAGGCCTACTTTGGGGGCTTCATAACCCCAAAGTAATTCTTACATTCGCTAAAGAAAAAAGTCTTATTATGATAAGACTTTTACTAACCGTCTGGGGATAAGAAAACCATGGTCAAAATGCTCATTTGTTTGCCAGGTGCCTTGCTATAACAGGATAGCCATTTTTTTTTAACCTGGGCCTTATTAACATGTTGGTTCCCATTATTTATAGCTCCCATTATTTATTAGTTCATAGCACTTTTCTTGTGAAAAAAGAGCAATCTGCCGCAGCTTCTCAATATGCTGTGCTTAAAGGCAGTCAAAACATTTGCGGTAAGCCTCGAAAACGACAAACTAAATCCACGCTAACGTAAGAGACGAGAAACAGGAAGTTACACTGCTTCTTACTGGAAACCTACTGTGGCCAATGTCACGCTCTGGATGTACTGGGGCGATTGCAAAAGCTAGTTTTGAATAAAATGTAATATTGCTGTTGCTTAGAACGTTTAAAAAAAAAACTATACTCGAACACTTGGGACTATAATGAAATGTTCCTGTTTTCGAGATGAACTTTTTTTTATGTTTGGTTATTTATTTTTACTTTGGCCCATTGGACTGCATTTAGGCAAACAAGCATTTAGGATCACTAAGTTTCTCCATAGTTAAGTGTTTAATCAGGTTATCGCGCACACACACACACACACACACACACATATATATATAAATGAGGGGAACAAACAAACAAACATTGAAAAACCTGCGCTGAAAAATTGCAAACCTGTCCTATATATATATATTATGCTCCTTTTCACCAACTTAATATATGGGAGATTTGAGCTCCCAAAACATAATCACTTTTTTTTTTTGCTGAAAATACCACTCGGATTATGCATTCGAGCCATTCTAACATGTGTCCAATCCAACCTGTCCGAAAATGGGCTGTTTAAGTAGGAGGAGCCACCCTCCTAATGGCCCCCGGTTGTGTAAGCCAATGGGGTTTGAGCTTTTCTCTGGATTCCGTAGTATTGGTCTGTAAACTTTCACTGAATTCACCTTATCAGTACAACACTTACATTTAAATCGTCTGCAGTTTTGTCACAGACAGTTGGTATAATTGTAATTCTTCCTTCTTTTTGAAAGATTTGTGCTGGTCTCCGCAGCCAACAACAGAGCACTTCTCATTCTTAGCTCTCAGCTCCGATGCAAGCGGGTTCGGTTGCGCTCCAGTTGTGGGTGGAGTCACTCAGATGGAGGGCGGTTCTAATTAGAATGTGCCTCAATGCTTCGTAGCACTGAGACACAAAGGTGAACAGCTCGTGTCTGAAATAGACAGCTCCCATAAAATTTACTGGGTTGTCTTTTTTCACAGTTGGTGTATTCTTAGGCCCCTCGGAGACCCAAATGCATGCGCACAAGCACTGAAAAAGTGAATTTTTTTATAAAAGGTCCTCTTTAATGAGATCTTTGATTACTTGCCACAGGTGGGATTTTAAGGGCATACTGCAAAGTCTGTCCAAGTGTCCAAGTGTGTAGCAAGTAGAAGACATGCCGACCCAAACAGCCGAGTGCACACTTACGCCCGTGCACAACACAAACAGACCTTCAATTATCTGATGTACGTGCGCACACCACATAGTCTGAACACTCGCGCCCTCCCTCGCCCTCGTATGCTGCTTTTCCCCCACTAGACAACTTTCCATTTTCACCCACCCGTCCTCAAAACGTGCTGGAAAAATCTATTTGACAAGGAATACCACTTGCAGAGAGACCAACTCCACTCCCTCACGCTGGGCTCAATATGCCACTTCTGCTCTACCCGTCCATGCCACCGCAAACAAAATGTTAGTTTAAAAGAGAGGCCACTAACAAAACATTTGATTGAGTTAGGTATTTGTCTGATAATGTGTACTAGAGGAAGGGGACAGAGTGAAAATGATTTGTAGCTGGAATGAAGGAGGCGGTATGGTGTTGCGGGGGTGGGCAGCCGGCCCGTTCTTTTGTTTGCCGGACACCTGGTGAATGAGTCTACTTTGAATATCAAAAGCAGAGGAGAAACAATGTGAAACAGGTTTGGAACTGAGTTTATTACAACCAGCGTTACATGTTGGAAGGACAATGCGGGAGGGGTCAGGGGTGGACGAGAGCTGGGACTGTGTATGTGTGTTTGTTTACGCATGTATGCAGAGTTCACGCATCGCGATGAGAGCGCGGCTTTGTGTGCGCCCGTTGTACGGAGCCTGCTGCCATTTCAAAGGGTGCCTGGGGCAAGGTAATATCGCAGAGCAACACGGCGAATGGAGGGAAAAATAAATTTTGAAAATAAAAATAAAAATTGAAAACCCCCATAAATGCATTACAGAATGGCTGCGGTGTGAGAAGCCGGTAGTTATTGAGATTTATTCACACTTCACCTCCCAGATGACCAGCGGTGCGTTCCCGGCCAACCGCCGCCTGCACAGACAATAGGGAGGCAATAAAGAGGCAGAGGGCGAGCATGTAAAAGGGCTGCGCTTGAGAGACGCACGGGGAGAGGCGTGCGGCGGTAGGGGGCTGATAACATATCTATGGCTGGGAAAGTGTTATTTTCATCATTTATTCATGGGGACAGTGATTGAATCTGGATGTGGCGTCGCGATTCCTGGAAGCGGGGCTCTGAGGTGGAATGCAACCTGTGCGAAAAAACCCCTTACAGATAAACACCGTCCCCACACAGGGACACCCTCCGTGCACGTACACAAAAACGCGATCCGGCCCCTCGAGCAACATACCTGGGCGTAACCATCACGTTCCAAACGCACACTTCCTGTCACAGTCACAGTGCAGGGTCTGTAATGCCTACCCAGATGTGGCTACATATGGAGCCGTAATAAAGTCTTTAGATGAAGCGCTGGATTAATTGAAGCGTACGGCGCGCGCTTCAGTTGAGAAGGCAAGTAATTAAGCCCGTGCGGATCTCGTGTGTGTGTGTGTGTGTGTGTGTGTGTGTGTGTGTGTGTGTGTGTGTGCATTTGCATGTATGAGATAGATGGTGGGCCCCGTCGCGCATGTATACAACACCCCGGAGGCACATGCTATAGATAATACAGATTAATTTTAAATCCATTAAGGATCATAAGTCATTATCCATCATTCACGCACGCGCTGCTCTTCATTACGGAAGATTCAGGAAACTACAAAGCGACGCAGACGGGGTCATTCCAACCCCGGGCGACGGTACACGTGCTGCAGAATGCAAATACGATAACAATATTTTGTATCTGCATGATCCAAAAAGACCGGTTCAGCCAGAGTACAGAAAACAAATGAAAATTTGCTCATCCTTTGCAGTAGCAGTTTTTGCAAGAGCAACAAGTGAAATTACAGTTTCAAAACGACTTAGCGTTCATTCAGGGCATAGAATGATGTTTATTTGGTAAAGGGGCAAAGCTGGATTAAAGAGGAACAATCAAGTTGCTATTTCCGAGGCTGTGTGTTTGGTGAGAGTCCGACTTAATCACCATTTTGACTTGAAGCAGACGGCTGCAAGGAACTGAGGAAACTCTAGGACTACAGCGAGGCGTAGCGGCACACATGGCTGGGCTTTAAGTGTTGAGTAATCCTGTACCCAGAAGAACTCATCAACTCAATCTTTCATTTTTTTTTTAGCGCCTTTGCCACCCCACCACACCCCCCTCCCTCTCCTCTACAGTTAGTTTAATTTGAAGCGAGAGAGTCCCCCACCCCTCCCTCCCCCCGTCTCAATACATATTTTTCTAATTTCTTCCTTCAGAAACCCTCTAATGGCTTCTTTGCTGGACCCTGATGAAAACAATGACTTTTAACCCGCCTCTCCTCTCCGTCCATCCATCCAGCCCCCACCCCCCCTCACACTCCTTCCATCACAGCAGACTTATTTCAGGTTTTTTTTTTTTTTTAATGATTTCTTACTGCTTCAATCTCTTCACAGCCAATGAGGCCCCGGCTGTGGTCTCGTGGTTGTCGCTATGTATTGTGACAGGCGAAATGAAAGCCCTGAGAAATCTCATCTTCTTATGAACGCTGCGAGGCATTCAACCAGTTGAAAAAAAAATAAAGAAAGGAGAAACATTATTTTTCCCTTCCTTTCCATGACACTGACGGAGAGGGAAATATAGAAGCCGTTATTGCAATGCCATTGGGTCCTTTCATTTTTACAGAGTTAATCAATGCTGTTCCTCACACCTTTCTTTTGACATATGCTTAGAGGACTAGCAATGACCGTTATCAAATTGAAGACATGGTTCCCTAAAAACATCTTCATAAGATACCAAAGATGAGTTGCGAAGGTATGACTATTAAATCTCTTCCAACGCCAGTCTATGATGAATATAACTTGGAGCTTCAAATGTTTTGCCGCAATATTAATTATGGGGATTTGGTATGGTCAGCGGGTCAGTGGTGCACAGTAGTGGTCAGGGCGATGTACTGTAGATATTGTCTGGGATTTTGGTAATTGCAATAATGCAAGACAGTAACATTATGTCTTAAAGGCTGCATTGCATTAAAGTGATGCAATTTTTGGGCAAATGCCCGAATCAGATCGACTGGACATTAAACCGTCGTTAACAATGCCAGCTCCCGAGTAAAAAAAGTCTGTCTAATGTCCGATTGGGCCCATGTGTGAATCGAGCAGATCACTGTCCGGATGAATTCAAAGCGACCGAGTGGGCTTGTGGATGACATTTCTATCATCAACACACACTCTCGCTCCATCCGATAAAAAAACAATATGAATATCAACGCAAAAGGAGTCATTACGGATGAGTCGGTAGCCTCGTCTGCTATCTTTGATGTGCTGTAACAAAACACTGCAATATCCGCAGTATACTTTTTGCGTCATGTCCTGCCTCCTGCACGCTCTACCCAGGCGCCACCCCTCACCTAAATCAAACGGAGCATTGCCGGTAGGTGAGAACACTTCTGACAAGGACAATCTCCTGTTGTGTGCTAAATGTGTGAAATGGCAAAATGACAATGTCCGGACCTGATTTTCCCAGACATTGCCCGGAGTTCATATGAGACAAAGGCACTGTTCTAGTTGTTCTAATCAACGCCTCTAAATAAAAACACCAATAGCCATCCCCAAAATATTGTAAAATTATCGCTATTGTGTTATTCGTCCAAAAACATTGCGATATTCGATTATTTCAATATCACTCAGCACGAGTAGTTGTGGATGGATTAAAAGCAACGTCATGTTGTTGAAGTTCTCCATCTTCCTTCATAGTTATTCAGATGATGTCAACAAGGAGCTAGGCGTGAGAGAGAGAGAGAGAGAGATCCTAGGCAAACATTGGTCAGACACTGCTGATTGAAAGCTCAAGGTCATCGCAGAGCTACAAAGAGTAAGAGGGAGGGGGAGGGAGAGAGCGAGAGAGAGAGAAAGAAAAAGGGAGTAGTAGTAGCAGCAGTCGAACAACAAACTCTCCAGTGTATGTGTGCGTGTGTGTGTGTGTGTGTGTGTGTGTGTGTGTGTGTGTGTGTGTGTGTGTGTGTGTGTGTGTGTGTGTGTGTGTGTGTGTGTGTGTGTGTGTGTGAGAGAGGGGGTTTTTCAAGGCTTCCCCCAGCAGGCAGATTCTGCAAAGTCACCCTCTTTTTTTTTTGCCTCCACCTCAACCTCCCTCGCTCTTCTTCTGCTGCTGCTGCTGCTTCTTCTTCTTCTTCTGGCTTCTCGTCTCCTTGCTTGTGGAATTTGTGGATTTTGGGTTTACAATTCACTGTCATCTCTAACTAAAGTGAAGACAGCGATGGAAGTTTGGACTAAATCAGATCCAACAATAAGAATCTCCCAGAGACCCAGAGAGTATCAAATTGAGGGTTCTTTGTAGGAAAACGTTTGAGAACCACTGGATTAGACTATAAAAAAGCCTAAATTTAAACACTAACGTGCTTGACCCGCAGGAAAACAAAATAAATAAGAAATCCCTTAGATTTTAACAATAAATACAAATAAATGGTGAACGTGTTTTTTTTTTTCTGTTTGATAAATTCCAGTACAAAATATTACTCAACTGCAAAATAATTTTGACACATCCCTGCTCTCCTCACCTTAAATGCTCTCTCTCTCTCTCCCTCCCTCCCTCCCCCTCCCTCCCCCAACACACTGTCTCTATGCTCTTATCCCTCTGCTGTCTTTTACCATGTGACCGCCTCCCCCCCCCCCACCTTTTCACCTCCGCTCCTTACCTTGTAATTCTCCGCTCTTGCTGTAGAGCTCCCTCCTCTGCTCTCGCAGGTAGGCGCTCATGCTGATGGCATGCGACGAGGACTCGAATCTAAGACACGGAGGAGGGTTCGCTCAGAACACAGCAAAGTGCACCCCAGAGATGGGGTGGCGACAAAGCACAGCTTCAAAGAGGAAATTACTGTAAAATTGCTCTGGTTATTGGACATATTTTTATAGCTGTCACAATTATTACACGACCACCTGATTGCAATTATTTGAGCAGATTGTGTTCTTTTTGTGAAATCGTTAAGAATCCACATATCACATATTATATGTTACCATCCAAATTTGAGGGTATTTTTAAACCAAATAAAACCGCTAATGTTGGAGAAATTGGAAAATGAATGTGAGTTTTGAGTTTCCATAAGTTGTTTTGAGGCAGGTTAACAATACCCAAATGTTATCTTCCAATGTTTAATACCAATAAATGGCTCTTCTGCGATAGGTAGACATGTATTTTTCTAAGTTTTATTTCATGCCACTAATATAGAGGCATAAAATTAACAAAAAAAGGTAACTGTTAATCGCAATAATTTGTGATTGTTACAATTCATCATCAACCTAAGTTTCATGACCATGACTGCACTAAATATTTTTAATTTGAAACATTTATCACATAATGTGAGCAAGGTGAAGTTGAATATGCCTAGGAAATATACACCAGCCAAAATGTTAAAATCACCACTTATAAGCACTAACATTGTGTAGATCCCCCCTTATGCCGCAAAAACAGTTCTGAGGCATGGACTCCACAAGACCTCTGAACGTGTCATGGTGTATCTGGCACCAAGACGTTAGCAGCAGATCCTTTAAGTCCTGGAAGTTGAGAGGTGGGGCCTCCATGGATCGGGCTTGTCGTTGCAGCTCATCCCACAGATGCTTGATCGGATCGGACCCTAAACCCGCCCATCCACATGATGTAGAACAAAAGGTGATCAGACCAGGCCACCTCCTTCCGTTGCTCCATGTTCCAGTTCTGACGCTCACGTGCCCATTATAGACACTTTCGCCAGTGGACACACTGACCGGTCTGTGGCTACACAGCTACTTTTAGAGCAACTTATGCTACAGTACTGACTGTTCACTTGCTGCCTAATATATCCCACCCCTTGAAAGGTGCCATTGGAACGAGACGATCAATGTTATCCACTTCACCTCTCAGTGGTTTGAATGTTGTGGCTGATCGGTGTACGTTACATAACTTATTAAGTGTAAATCTTCTGATAAGACCGCTTATATTCAGGATGTACGAGTGAAGAGACAAAGTCTTACTTGAAGAGGGACTGCTTGGCACGTTGTGGCTTTTTCTTGGCAAAAAAAGCAGCAAATTCACTGCCGGTGCTGGCGTATGAGAGCTGGGCCGAGGGCTCTGCAGCACTGCGGCTGTTCTTCACATCCAGATAGTCCATGAGCAGAACCTAAACAACATATAACACAATGTCAAAAACCCGATAAGGAACGGACAATGTTGCGACTGTCACGGTACTGTCCCGATCTTCTGAATTGGTGAGGGTTAGGGTTACCGTTTCCGATTACCGTTTCAAAAGGAACACTTAGTGACGAAACCCCCATGTGCAGTTTGCAACTCTGCACTTTATACAGAAAAGTGTAATGTTCACTATGTTTAAATTCAGTAAAAGTTATCAGCTACCTTTGTGTCGCTGAGTTGCAAGTGAATCTGACAGTCGCAAAGACAACAATTTTTTTGCAGCGTCTCCAGGCAACTGCTGAGTTCAGAAGGAAGGGCAACAGAGTAGATCACACTTCGTGCCAACAGGTAGTGGAAAAAAGAGCTAAACTTGGCAAACTAAAGAGAGACCAAGATAGACTCCAAACAGTGACTAGACAGGATGATTTTGACAACCGTCATTAAAGTTCCTCTCTTCCATTTCCCCGATCTGTCATCATGATCCATGGTGTAACCCATCAATGTCGCATCATGCTTCATAAAACTCTTATCAACTTCTAACAATAGCCAGAAAACGATACGTTTCAAATCCGCAGAAAGTGAACTTCTTATACTCTATCATTCCATCTGCTCGTTTCTTACTGTCGCTTAAAATTTACTCTCATTTTTCAAAATCTCTCTGCACCTCATCCCTCACTGCTTTCCATTTTTCTTGGTCTATTATTATCTCCCTCTCTCTTTACCTCTTCCCTTTTCTCACCATTGCTCTTCCCGTCTCAACACATATGTTCTAAAATAGCCCTCCATTTCTAATAGCTGCATAATTTACTGGGTCCATTTAGCCTGTGTGCGTCTTATTCTGACGCACAGTGCGGGTCGGCCCAAAGTGGAACAGGAGTAATGGCCGAACAGATGGAAATCCATCCCGCCCGTAATGATGCAATTAACACCGCAGAGAAATACCCCCGTCGATGCATGGGAAAGCCTTTACGAGCACTCGACAGCATACGTGTTACACCCGTGTACGCCATGCCTCCACATGCCCCCACAAAGAGAGCAATACAAGTCACTCCTTGAGTTTTCTTCTCAATATGCAGACTCACAAATACAAACACGCACAGACACCACATACAAACAAATGTAGAGACGAATAGTCGCGCACCCACAAGCGCACACACTCTGGTCATGGCTCAGGCCCCCCATCACCCTCGCTCATCCCCCACTGGCGACACTTGGGCCTCCAATTGTCACTCGACCAGCACGGTGGATAATCCTATAAGTGTATTAAATACTAATGATGAGCTGATGGAGCGCAGCCCCCACTAGCTAGCAAGCTAACACCCCCCCCCCCCACACTTGCCAATGCTTGGCTGACAAAAGGGCCCCAACCCCGCTTTAATTGCATTTGCCCATAGACAGAGTGAACTTTGGAGGCAATTAACTGTACTGCTAGGACAAGATGAGAGAGGGAAGAGCTGAGATGGAAAAAGAAAGGAGAAAAGGATTAGAGACAGAGCGAAACCATTAAAAAAGAGGTGAAAGAGAGGAGAAAAGTGCATAAGCAGGAAAATAAAAGCAAGAAAAAGAGAGTAAAATATAAAACGAAAAAAAATTGCAGTTGTCTCCGTCTGCAGACCTCTCTGTGAGGTTTAAAAACAGGTGTGGTTCTCGGGACCTCCAGCTGCATTAAAGAGGTACCTGGGGGGGCTTTGGAAAGGTTCGACGACTGTCCAAGAGGATTATGTGGACAACAACCCGACTTTACAACTAGTTCAGGAAACAGGAATTCTGTTCCCGGTATTTCCTCCACAGGAGAGTTTTATGGAGCAGGAAACTCCAAAAACAAACAGGTCCTGGTCCCAAAGAAGTGCCCGCACTCAAAGTGGTGCTGTGCGTGGGAACAGGAACGATCAGGATGGAGTTTGTGGTACTGAACGACTCTGATTGTCCAGACGCTGGCTACCAGATTTGAGAATCATCAAGTACACCAATCGCAAATACTGATATACTGGTAATAACCAATACCAGAATACTTTTAAACAGCTTATTTAACAGTCCCTGCTAACTCGTTAACACTCGCTTCCCCTCGCTACTTAGTTCTACTGTTATAGAAGATAACAGAAAGCCAAAAATCTGAAAAACAAAACCAACAAAGAACTTTATTATGAGCTGCTAAGTTGTCAGAAGATTCCGGTACTAAATGGTTCTTCATTTAATTCCTGTACCATGGTGAAGAAGTAGCTTCAGCGAGCTCACCCAAAAAAAGACTTTTTCAGCCACCACCTCAAAAGACGCATAATTATACCTTTAAAATACACAAAGTTGTCTTGGCAACAACTGCTACCTGTTCATAGGTGACATTGTTGCAATGCCACCCTGTGCAAAATTGGAGCATCCTAACTTTGTTAGTGTTAGCTTGAGACCTTTTCTGAAATATATAATCCAATTGCTGTGAGAGATCTAATTATAAAGTAGAGAGTTGCGAGAGAGAAATTAATACATTGGTGATGCCTAGTTACAGTGAATGCGCAGTACCCATCAATCACCCGCCACATTAAATGCAATCAAAGTCTCACTCTGGAAACACTATATGGATGTATCAGCAAACTTTTTGTGTATTCTTGAGTACGTCCGTGCACGCATGGGAGCGCGCGTGCCTGTTTGCGTTTTCCTCCCTCCACCGCCCTGTCACGTCAAAGACACCACATCTTATTAAGGTCACCTTTAATCCAGCAACAGCCCTGTCTCTTTCCAATCTGGGTCCTTCTTTCTGGTCGTATTATCTCTTATTACTGTCACCTTTGTGTGGCCGATGAGCTCATTAGTGAAGCCCACCTCACGTGGTGGCACAGGCGGGGGCCGCCCTACCTTCAGGGGTGCAAACACCGGGCGCAGCTGAGACTGAGTGAGTGGCAGCATCATTGCTGCTAAAGGCAGCAATGATGCTGATGGAGGAAGTCAGGAAAAAATGGGCGGGGGAGAGGAAAGATGACTGGGAGAGGGAAATAGAAAAGGGGGAGATGGTAAAAGACACACAGTGAGCTTAGGTAGAAAATGGTAATGCAGAAAGAGAGAGAGGGGGAGAGGGAGAGAGAGAGAGAGAGAGAGAGAGAGAGAGAGAGAGAGAGAGAGAGAGAGAATGGACATTTCAACAAGTAGAAAGATGTACTGGAAGAGGAAGAAGTGAATAATGGGCATATAATCTGCAGAATCAAAGTAACCACAAAACAAAAACACAATGGAAAAAAAAAAAAAGGGGGGGGGAAGTAGGCGAAGAAACGACACATCGAGAATCTAAGGAGAGAAGGAAAAGCAACGAGAGAAGAGGCCAGAAAGAGAGAGAGAGAGAGAGAGAGAGAGAAGAGAGAGAGAGAGAGAGAGAGAGAGAGAGAGAGAGAGAGAGAGAGAGAGAGAGAGAGAGAGAGAGAGAGAGAGAGAGAGAGAGAGAGAGGGGGAGGAAGTGAGCCAAAGGTCCCTCTGTCACAGTCAGCTTAGGGATGATGAACGGCAGCATTATCACAGTCGCCAAAACAAAGAGCTGCAGCACTCCAAGCACCTAGAGCCAGGCACCGTGGCAGAGCAGCAGAGCAGTACAACACGGCCTCGCCGCCACCCCATGTGACACAAATATCACATCAGGATAGTAAAACCATTTTGCATCCTGAAAGTGATACCTCTAAAGTATCCTTGTGCCGAAAACAATGCATCACATGCACACAGACGTGGTTAATCTCGCAAAGGCTTGCATATATGTTTAGTACGGGGTAAATTTTGCATCTTGCATGCATTTTGCCTGAATACAATAACTGTTTATGTGCTAATCTAGCTGAGTCACTGTTTGCAAAAAAAAAAAAAGATAGTTCATCAGTAGGTCCATTCTACAAAAAATGTGGCAAATCCATTAACTTACTGTTGTGTCATGTTGTCCACAACTCAAAAATGGTCCGCAGTGTATTGGAAAGAATACGTTGTTTGCAGTTGAAAAGGAAGTGAATTTTGAATTCAGCCTTTTAGATACAAGTTTACACCAAATCATAATCCATTCCCTCCTAAATCTACCGGTGGGTGACAGGGTGGGAGGCACAGCACATATGTGACTCAATGAGAGATTGGATCAAAAGTCCAGATTTCATTCGACTGACATGCACTGCAACGTCTGTAAACTACGATATGACTGGAACCAAGTAAATAACAAACTCCCGTATCATGGGGCAGACACAAGCAAGCAAATTTGTTTCCAATTAAGATGTGCAGGGTAACGATCTGGCATTAGGGTTTGTGGTTACTGTAGCAACTTCCTCATTGCAGCCGGAATGGCATCTCTACTTCATTAGTCCCAGAGACTCTTTGTAAAACCGTACATTGTGTCTTCCCACACCTCCAACATAGAATGTGAATAGAAAGAAAAGGAGGGGACAGTTGTACGCAGTAAAAAAATAAATAAATAAATAAAAAATCAATATTAATGGCTGAGTCATAAAAGTGTGCATCAGGTAAAAGGGACTGGGGTGGAAAAAAGATGTAAGATGTAACACGGGTAGGGCTTTTCACACCAGATACCACCGAGCAGGAATGTGCATATTAACTTTATGTGGTGTGTGTGTGTGTGTGTTTGTATGCGAGTTATACCCTTTTCACACTGCGCCGAAAATCCGGTAACACCTGCTAACATCTGGCATTTGTCATTAGTGGGGAAAGGTAACACCCGGGTTTCAGTCCCGTGGTGACTCCGCAATAGTCCCAGGTTTTTAATCAACTCTACCTTTGATTGGCTCCTATGTTAACACGACGCCCGGGTGGACGCGCACTTTTTCTCCCCTTTACCTGCGCGACGCGACGAGCGTCGAAGTTCCGGATATTGCTTTATCAACAGAAAGGAATAACCGTGTATCATTCGATCATTTCATATCCGACTTAGAATCTAAATCTAAATCAGAAGTTAATGAATTTTTTTCCCCACGCATGGGGGACCATGGAATGTTTTGGGTGTGGGGACCACAGCGGAGAGCCCCACGCTCCTCGGCGGGCTCCAAGCCATGAGGAGGGGAGGTGAGGGTCTCATCCCAAACTTCACTCAGCCCACTGGGCTGTGCGGCAAGTGATATTTACCCTCTGTAACTCATCAGTACCTCCTCCATCTCCCCCTGACCTAATGTGAACCTTTGTTCGAGAGAAAGCGTGTGACAGTTCCTGCATCCGTCGCTCTTAATAAACAGGAGCCGCGTCTTCGATTTTTTTTTTTCTCGAATTTCTTTCTTTCGAGTGTAATTATGAAGAAAGGTTTTCCAGGTGGGCATTTGGGACTGGATTAACTAAGGAGTGGATCACCAACAATAAAAAAGGTAAAATATCAATATTCATTCCTTCTTTATTTACTGCCTTGTAAATTACTTCCTCGTATTCATAAGGCCGGAAAAAACAAACAAAGGCTTTGTTAACTTCCCATGTTACGATTGAAATTGCTTTCCACCTCGTCCCCTGGCTGGTGTTTTCTCACAAAACGTATTGACTGATATCCATGGCCGCGAGCTTGAATTTGAAGCCAAAAACGTCCTTGGCTGATTAAAAAAAAAAAAGGGGGGGGTTTCTGTGCACACCCTTTATTGATCGCCTTCCAGAAACCTCAATAACCTCCAAGTTCACACAGAGATACAGCCGTGACGACTACGACTGCCACAGAACGACGGTGAACCAATGGGGATTCCCACCTGGAGCGCACCGCTTCTCGTCATCGCTTTGAAGGCTATCTTGTCGACGGAGGAAAAGACGATGTGCCGGCACGTACACTGAAATCCATTTTTTTTCCCCCCCCTTGCTGTGTCCTTGCTTTGTCTCCGAGTTGTTTTGATGCCAAGAATTTGGCATCAAGTGGGGAACGCAGCTTTGATGGGGTGACAATGTCTCTCTGGACACTATCCTTAAGAACTGAGTCAGCTTTTGAATTTGATGTCATTGTCAAACCAGCAGAAGTCATAGTATGCTGGGACGGCACCAAAAAAGAAAAAAGAAAAAAATGTCAACAAAAAAAAGCTAAGATAAACAAAATAGAAGGATAAAAAAAGATCTACTACTAAAGGTCTACCTGGCGACAATTTAACCTTTTTTTTTTTTTTTAAACACTTTCTTTATCCTGAATTTTACCGTGGAAC
The DNA here is from genome assembly GCF_960531495.2 of Zeus faber. NCBI lineage: Eukaryota > Metazoa > Chordata > Actinopteri > Zeiformes > Zeidae > Zeus > Zeus faber. The sequence goes on along the minus strand of NC_137208.1, from coordinate 13,552,953 downwards.
ACAAGAAAATAAAAACATTTCCAGCTGCACCTACGCAAAAACAATAATAATCCAGCAATAATCCTTTATTTGTAGATTTCAGTACTGTATTTCTACTGTAACAAACAATGTAATTTGATTTTATTGACTACAGTATTAAAACACAGAGAAGGCAATGAGCCATGAAAAAATATTCACCAAAAATCTGCCTATACTAATCGATCGGCAGGTGGCCAGAATCGGCCGGTTTTCAGCTTGATTGGTGTCAGATATACCCGATTTTGTACTAGTCAAATTTACACGCCCGATACAGTGCCCATGTACTCGTACTCTGAAACCAGATACAAACCTAATCTCGCATGGTAGCGTAGTCCACGCTTAAAAAAGAGAGAAAGAAATAAAATGTCCACAGTTTGGAGGTACTTCAAGGTAAACGAAGAAGATTAAATTATTTTAGAGTACGGTTAAATTATTTATCCATCGCCTGACAATATTACAAAATTGTGCAGACTGCGTATCTATCGCTGTCACTACAGCGGAGTGCTCCGGTTGTTGGTAGTAAGGTTGGACTCTTTTTTGAGACTCTGTTCTTGACGAGTCACTCAGTAAAATGAGACGCTCGATTTGATTCAGTTGACATAATGCACAGTGAGCAAAGGAGGACCCCCAGTGAGAGCGAGAAGAGTCGGCCATTTTCATTTGAAATTGACATTTCTATCTTAGTTATACACTGATCAGCCACAACTTTAAAAGCACTGACAGGTGAAGTGAATAACATTGCTCATCTTGTTACAGTGGCACCTGTCAAGGGGTGGGATATACAGTATTAGGCAGCAAGTGAACAGTCAGTTCTTGAAGTTGATGTGTTGGAAGCAGGAAAATGGTCAAGCGTAAGGATCTGAGCCACTTTGACAAGGGCCAAATTGTGATGGCTAGACGACTGGGTCAGAACGTCTCCAAAACGACAGATCTTGTGGGGTATTCCCGGTTTGCAGTGGTTAGTACTTACCAAAAGGGGTCCAAGGAAGGACGACCGGCGATGGGGTCAAGGGGGCCAATGGGCTCATTGATGTAATTGGGGAGTGAAGTCCAGCCCGTCTGGTTCGAGCCCACAGAAAAGCTAGTGTAGCACAAATTGCTGAAAAAGTTAATGCTGCTATGATAGAAATGTGTCAGGACACACAGTGCATCACAGCTTGCTGCGAATGGGGCTGTGTAGATGCAGACCGGTCAGAGTTGCCCGTGCGGACCGTCTTCCGCTGAAAGCGCCTACAGCCGTCAGAACTGGACCATGGAGCAGTGGAAGAAGGTGGCCTGGTCGGATGGATCACATTTTCGCCCCCATCCTCCTCATGAATGGCCAGGGTGCCATGGGGTGGGGGGCCCCGCCTCGCAACTTACAGGACTTAAAGGATTTGCTGCTAACGTCTTCAAAGGGCTTTTGGAGACCATGCACCACGACGGGTCAGAGTTGTTTTGGCGGGCCGGGGGGGGGGGGGGGGGGGGGGCTACACAATATTAGTGGTAATTAGTGGTGGTTTTAGAGGTGCAATAGACAACTTTTCCACCACTGTCGCAAAGACATCCGGATGGCTTTATGATCGCTCAGAGCACTCGGGTAAATGATCGACGCCACTTTGGAAATAAGAGAAGAAAGCAGCACGTTTACTAAAGTTAAACTGAAATTGTCACAATTTTAGTTTGATTTTATTTCTTTTGGTTGCTCAATCGCAGACATATATACACAGACGCCGCATTGACTGCTTCGGCTCGTAGCTGCGATCCCTCAACGCTGCGGCCAAATTGGAACGTGAAAGACTAGCCTGTAAACAAATACAGGTAAACGGGGAGCTGCGTTTTTTTCCCTGGATGAAAAGCACGAATAATGTTTACGTTTCTCAAACGATTTCAACGAGTCATTTTTATATTCAGAGGTTTATGATCTACCAGGAGTAGATGGCGCGGCGTCCGCCATTGCCGTTGATGGTTGCGCATTAGTTGACGCACTGCCGTAAATTGACCATTTTCCCGGGAGTTTGTACCAGGTGGCAATCGGAAAGCATAGCGATATTAAGGCTTACAGGGAACCAATCTAAACACCGATCGTGTCATTATTCTAAAGCCATTACACTGCGCGATCAACATTAACTTCATAATGATAAGTGAAAGTAAAAAGTTGTCTATTGCTCCTTTAATGTTGCGGCTGATCGGTGTATGTTGTGTCCTCCAAAAACTCAGTCAGAGTTACAGGTTTCACTGAAACTTGGTGACAGTTCCATATTGTATTATATTGGAACTGAGTGACCGTTCCATGTTGTATTATATTGGAACTGAGTGACCGTTCCATGTTGTATTTTATTGGAATTTAGGGATAGTTTCATGTTCTATTATTGTTCCATAGTGAATAATCGACAATAATAATCACACTGTCAAAATCAGCATTCTCACTATTGAGAATGATACCTGAAAATTGCAGTGGTCGTCCATATGTGCAGCTGTCCTATCACGTGAGTGTGGTCAGATCACGCAATGTATTTATCGTTGACGTACAGCAGATATACCCAATGAGACCAAATTATGAGAAAAGTAGATGTTTACGATCACGGATATAAACTCAAAATGATTGGACGACAACGTAAAAGTTATTTACCAAAATATCGGAACCGGCCAAGAAAATTGCAATCGGTGCATCTCTTAATATTACTCATATAATTATGACATGACACGTATGTGTACATGAAAAATGTTGAGCGTTGATTATTTCATACATATTAAATCAGCGAGACCTACCTTCTGAAATCATCAACACAATTAACACCTTCACATGTCTGCAGCAGAGATTATCTACCGTGAGCGAACCAAAAGAAAAAAATAAATAAATAAAAATGAATACCAGAATGCTGGTATTGATGGAAATGGGACTTGCTCGGCCGAGAAAACAAATGATTCATTGTGTCCGCTGGACCCAGAACTACTTCTGTCACATGTACTTCAAATGAACGTAGTTCTTTAGAGTCCAGCCTCTGTTGCTTCTTATTCATAAAGGAACCACTAGGCTGAAGGCGAGGTTTTGACGGTATCGACATGCTACATTTAACCATGCTATCACAATATGTAAATATGACAGCACTTTGGAGGGAAGAATAAATGTGACGTTTTGATTAAAATGTTGGGCTAGAACAACATAGCGATGTCCGTTCTTCATATCTAATTAAAAGCTATCCTCGGCAATCATTGTCTTCTGGCTTCTCTCTGGCAGTTCAATTCTCCTCACCTTCACTCCACTGACAAGCAGAGAGAAGAGCTTGCATATTTAAGCCCCCGATGTTCATTTATGAATTTCTGGCCCATGCATTAGATGATCTCTCCTTTGCTTTGGTTAATTATCTGTTGATGAGATGATTTATTTATTCAAGCCCAGCGTCAGCCTGAGCAACAGCGTGAGAGCCAGCCGGAGAGAGAATTAACGTACCAGTACACTCACTGTGAAACGTCATTTTTTGAGTAAAAGAAAAAAGGCCACATTAAAAAAAAAAAAAGAAAAAAAAAAAAAGACACTTTCCCGGTTAATTTCCTCACTGTACTGTTGGCGAATGCATGTGTACGGTGACAACACTGTTCTGGGATTAGTTTACAGAGTTCTTCATTGTTTTTGTTTACTGCACTCCTTTAAAGGAAGCAGGGATGTGACCACTGACAAAATGAATTACCAATTATAAATGATTGTGACCAATTATTATTATTGTTATATGTTAATATTTTTCACTACACAGAGTGAAATATTTAAAGCCTTTATTTCATGAAATTTTGATGATTGTGGCTATAGATAATGAAAACCCAAAATTCAGTGTCTCAGAAGATTTGAATATTACATAAGATCAATAAAAAAAGGATACTTCAAACAGAAATGTAAGGCTTCTGAAAAGTATGTTCATTTCTATGCACTCAATACTTGGTTGGGCCTCCTTTTGCATGAATTACTGCATCAATGCGGCGTGGCATGGAGGCGATCGGCCTGTGGCACCGCTCAGGTGTAATGGAAGCCCAGGTTGCTTTGACAGCAGCCTTCAGGTCATCTCCATTGTTGGGTCTGGTGTCTCTCATCTTCCTCTTGACAACACCCCATAGATTCTCCATGGGGTTCAGATCAGGCGAGTTTGCTGGCCAATCAAGCACAGTAACACCATGGTCTTTAAACCAGCTTTTGGTACCTTTGGCAGCGTGGGCAGGTGAAAATGAAATCAGCATCTCCATAAAGCTTGTCAGCAGAAGGAAGCATGAAGTGGTCTAAAATGTCCTGCTAGATGGCTGTGTTGACTGTGGACTTCAGAAAACACAGTGGACCAACACCAGCAGATAACACGGCAGCCCAAATCATCACTGAACTTCACACTGGACTTCAAGCAATGTGGATTCTGTTCCTCTCCACTTTTCCTCCAGACTCTGGGACCTTGATTTCCAAATGACATGCAAAATTTACCTTCATCTGAAAAGAGGACTTTGGACCACTGAGCAACAGTCCAGTTCTTTTTCTCCACAGCCCAGGTAAGACGCTTCTGACGTTGTCTTTGGTCCAGGAGCGGCTTGACACGAGGAATGCGACATTTGTAGCCCGTGCCTCGGATTCGTCTGTGCGTAGCGGCTCTTGATGCGCTGACTCCACCCTCAGTCCACTCCTTGTGAAGCTCCCCCAAATTCTTGAATGGATTTTGCTTGATAATCCTCTCAGGGCTGCGGTTATCCCATTTGCTGGTGCGCCCTTTCCTACCACACGTTTTCCTTCCACTCAACCTTCTATGAATATGCTTGGACACAGCGCTCTGTGAACAACCAGCGTCTTTAGCAGTGACCTTTTGTGGCTTACCCCTCCTTGTGGAGAGTGTCAATGACTGTCTACTGGACATCTGTCAAGTCAGGAGTCTTCCCCATGATGGTGTAGCCTACTGACCCAGACTGAGAGAGCATTTCAAGGCTCAGGAAACCTTTGCAGGTGTTTGGAGTTCATTAGCTGATGAGGGTGTGACACCATGACTTTCCAATATTGTACTTTGTCACGATATTCTAATTTTCTGAGACACTGAATTTTGGGTTTTCATTATCTATAGCCACAATCATCAAAACTTCAAGAAATAAAGGCTTGAAATATTTCACTCTACGTGCAATGAATCTATATAATATATGGCTTTCACTTTCTGAAATGAGTGACAAAAAATATTGAACTTTTTAATGATATTCTAATTTTTAAGTATTTTCGATGATTATCTATTTAAAGTCCAAATAGTCTAGTGACATTTTCTACTTATAAATCCTTCCATTCGGAAAGCAGGGAGCTAGCATCTCTCCGCATTTTGTAGCCCAGACCCAAATTTACTGGTTTGGCCCCTCATTAAAAGTGTTTTCTGCTCTCTCTTCACGCACGTGCCTGCTGGACAACCGATATGCCAAGCGGTCACCCGGCGGAATGTATAAATGGCTCGCTAATTAACCAGCTCGCACGCCTCAAAACGAAACCAGCCAGCAAGGTCAGAAGAACACAGATCAATTAACACACTTTCACTTCACGGGGTGAACCTGACGATGGATGTACGGAAGGGCTGAGGAACAGCACTCTCAAATTAACTATACGGTCTCCAATTACCTGACGCATCGAGTGCTTCCATCTTATTAATATTCAGAAGAATGCCCTCGATTTTTTTGTGTGGAATATACAATTTATGGTTCAGCTCAAAAGGAAGCCAGGCCTGCAATGTGAGACCAGCATATCTATGTTTTCTTTGTGCGTATATATAGTAAAGTTTCATGGATAAAAGAGACGAGTATCAAATATGAAGTGAATATACACAGATTCCAGTCAGAGCGAGTCCTTTGAAATGGCAGACGGTGCTTTGGAGCACGAGGCGGCTTTTGATGGGAGATGGAAAAAAGACCTTAAGCGTCAGAAGCAGCGCAGTGATGCAACAAGTTAAACGGGAATTTAATTATTTAATATAACGCGTGAATAATCAATAACTTTACCGGAAATTACTTTACTATACAGAGAGAGCCTTTTAAGGAAATAAACTGCAAAGGGTTGCTCCAACTCTCAATCTGGCACCAATAATGCTGATTATGACTGTCCTTCAAGGCCTAAATCAATGCCTCCACCCGGAAATAAACTAAGGAGGGCGTCGTCTCCGGGTGTTACACCAGTCACTCACGACACGGGTCTTTCGAAAAATATGATTTTTACCAACACCGCCAAGAGGTCTCTGTCGCTCCATTTAAAGTTCTGCCTGTCGCCATCCCTGGTGTTTCTGTCAACTCCTGTGTCTCTCTGCTGGCATGTCATATGGAAAGGTCAGAGCATTTTCACAGCCTCTCGGGGTAGAAGAAAAAGGAGAACACAGGTTTGGAGGATGACGAACACGACAAACACATGAGCCGCAATAAGCAGCCGATGGACGTGATAGGCAAGCATTTAATCTATTAAACACTGATGGTGGGGGGGGGGGGGGGTCAGCCCAAGTGAGCAGCAACAAGGTGGACAGAGGTTTCAATGATTTGCAACAGTTTAAGCACTGAAGTTTGGCCCAGAACCCAGTTTTTAGGTCACAAAACTCTCACGACAACACAATTAGTGTGACGATTATTCTTATTTTTTCCCCTTTATTATTATTGACGGCTACTTTAATTGATATCATAGAGCATGGAGGGAGCCCCAAATAGATTATATAGAAATTATAATATGTTCTAAACCTATTAAATTCAATGTTTTATTTTAAATACATCAATCAAATATCAATACCCTAAGTCTATAAGTCTCTATAGAAATTTTCTTGTGGCCCTGTGTGCATATCAAGTGACTCCAAGATTGAGAATTTTAATGATGAGAAGTTGACACTCTCTCTTTCTGCCACCCCACTACATCAATGTATAATTCCACAGTCAACACATAATATTATTTTTTGCAAGTCTGCTCCTGGCCTTCTTTGGGACAACGCTAACCAGGCACCAGGCCATTAACAAACCCTGGAGCATCCTCTCTATAAATTCTTCAATCCACCTTCTGGATAGAAAAGCCCTGTTATGGATAAATTAAGGATTAATTATCATTCCACATTTTGTTAGTGCGATCCCAGTCACAAGGGATGCCATTCCTTTTAGTCATTTGATTTAACATTGTCACGTCTGTAGATAAAGAAAAAAAGGGCAGCTGCAGCAGTGATGAAAGATAGAGGCGGTGAGCAGCAATGTAGGTCCAAGACTAGAACTGTGCCATCTTGTCGCGGTGTGAGACAGAGGGTACCCTCCGTGGTTTTGGAAAAAAAAAAAAAAACACATTGTGGAACTAGCAAATGTGTTTTATTTTCCTCGTTGCCAGCCTGTCACCACCCAAGACAGAGATGAGTGGAAAAAAAAGTGGGTGAGAGGGAATGTCTGAGTTGAGGGAAACGAAGGAACCCAGCGATAATGACGTTAACAAGGGAACGACAAGGCGTGAGAGGGGTGCGCACAAGGCATTGAGGGTATGAAAGAATGTAATAAACTAGCAGTATAGGAGAGATGCTGCGGAAGCATGGAAGGAAGGAAGGAAGGAAGGAAGGAAGGAGGGAGGGAGGGAGGGAACGCGAAAGGAAGGAAGGAGAAAGGGAAATGGAACAAAGTAAAAGAGGGAGAAGAGAGACAGCAAGCCAGAGAGAGGCTAGAGAGATGGAAGTGGGGAGAGGAGGAGTGTGTTGGCGGGGCTTTCATAACGATACAATCGACCAGGAAATAATAACACGAGTGAGTGAATAAGAAAACCTCATTTCACATAATGAGTATTCTAATCAAGAGATTACATTATCTCACATCGCAGCGCGAGGGATGAGCCTCAGGCAACTGGGTGTTGGCAGCAGTCGCATGCCGGGTAACAGCTCGACACCTTCCACTGCTGCTGCGCTAGGGCTCAACTACAGCACATTTCTCCATACACACAAAATACTCACGTAAGTTGTCAAGCCATGTGCCACATGGCAAAAAATAAAATAGACTTAAATGAAAACTTGGAGAAAAGAATTACAACCTGCATTTGCAAACGGACCCACCCGCGTCAGCACGGGTCACTGCTAAATAAGTGTCCATCTGTACGCTCGCTCAATATAACTTTTGCCGAACTCTCCTATGTCAAAAAAGTCTCTAAGGCGTAACCCTCCGCAGTAACAAAAAGCCAAATGAGCCTCCTTAGCAACAGTTGGCAAGGTAGTGATACTTCTGTTTGCGAGGGCGGGCGAGAGAGAGAGAGAGAGAGAGAGAGAGAGAGAGAGAGAGAGAGAGAGAGAGAGAGAGAGTGTGTTGGAAATGGTGGAAAAGGTCAGAACAGTAAGGCAGAGTTAAAGAAAAAGGTAGAGAGAGATCTGCTCAAACTAAAAAAAAAACTAAAAAAAACAGCTTAAACAAGCAACACCTTGCACCACTCTGTTCATATTTTTAGCAAAATTTTAAAAATGTAAATATATATCTTTTCTGTTTGAATATTTTGTAACGTGCTATAAAATGTGCTATATTAATATTATTATTATACCCTATAACGACATTATGCAATAACACGCAATTTGTAATATCCTGCCACAACATAATACATTTGACCTTTGTTATACAATCACATCTGCATTTTGCATCAACTTGTCGCATATGCGATAATAAAAAAAAAAACTTGAACGCAATATTTAATACGTTTTGCAGCATTTTGTAAGAACATATTACATAATACATGTGTTTTTGTTTCTATGTCTGTGTGAGTGTTCTAGTGAAATGTTATACAGAACAAGTGGGACACTTATGGGATATAAACAAAGACAGTAACTTTGGTGTGTTATGACATAATGTGTTGAATACGCGTTTGTTGGTTATTTTTTGGTAATAACCACACACACATAATTACCATGGCATTATGTAACAGGATATTACAAGTCTTGTGATGCATCGCGTTCAAGATGCTTGTTAAAAAATGTTGTTATAATACCATAATAAAAAGTTGGATTAATAAAATGTTGGTTATTACAAAATGTGACGTTATTTCACAATGCTTTGTTCCATGCCTCTTTCTCGTTCGTCGTTTCTGTGAGGATTATGCTGGTCTAGGGTCGAACTTTACAAGCCAATGATTGTTTGGATGTGATCTCTCATCTCAATGTTGTCAACGTAAAAGCGGAGCGGTTATTTTAACCTTTAACAGCAAATGCGACCAGTGCTTTTTAAGAATTAAAAGGGAAAGAAATCTTATAGATAGAATATCTTTCTATTTCTATTAATTCCAACAAAACGGATCTGTTGGATGACGTGAGTGTTGTGAGAGACACAACAAAGCAGCAGGGGGAGTTCCGCTGTTTCCCCTGAACTGTTACGACACATCCGGGCACGAGACCGAAAGCGCACATTCACCAGTGCCGGACTGCTACCGGCATCCCCTCGGGGGGAGGCGGTCATAGGTTAGTGCTACAGCTGCTCATCTCCTCAACCAATCAAATGGGAGCAAGGTGCAAAAACCCGGCATAAACACATGCCAATTAAAGAAGCTAAAATTAAACCAAGCAATCAGGTTTCCCACTCGCCGGTTCTCCCTCGACACTTCCCCCCCATTTACTGACAGATCGGATGCCATCCATCACGTCGCCGCTAGTTTCACCACTGATTCATTTACTGTGCGATAAGGTGGACTAATTCGGGATTAATAAATCATGCCAAAACAAATCTCCACAGCAGACAGTGAAGAAGAAGTCTCCGGAGTTGGTGAGCGTTGAAACAAAACAAAAAAATAAGAAATAAAACTGTTCACCATGAAGATGTTCAAGATTAGGGTTGCAAAAAGTTACTGGCCACAGAATATTGAACCAGCAGGAAGACTGATGCTTATAAAGCGCCACCTCAGTTCCAAAGGGGCAAACAAACAACTTGCAGCTTTTAAAGTTTATAATCCGTAAGATTTTTTGTTTCAAAATTACCATATTTTACACTTTATTTAGCTGGCTGCTCCTCCATAATGCCGTTTCCATTGTTGGTGGCGGGGTACGCCTTTACCGACAAGAATGCAAGAAGTGAAAGGCCGACCAAGGCAAATTCGATAAACCAGGGTAGCTAGTTGTGTTCAGTAAACTGTCAACATGGATTAACACTCACAAAAAAGAACGGCGCCCTCGAATGAAAAAATATCTCCACCACAAATATCAATAGGAAGTATGAAGTATGAATGGAATTCTGGGACTCAAACACAGGCTAATGGATTGCACTTTACAGATATGCCCGTTTGGATCGTTTTAGTTTGCATCGAAATGTTCCTCATCCATTACCAACTAACTGAGTGTATTTCACCACCTGACAGTTCCATGAGCACACTGCACACACCATACAGCCCTGATACATTCTCCACATTTCATTTGCATAATTATTATGCCCTCTGACCTGCAGCACAGTCTGAATCTTGGCGGAGACGTCCGCCTGCTCGTAGAGCTTGATTCCGTCCTTGTGCGCCCCGCACTGCACCACGATGTGCTGCAGGTGAGCGAGCACCACGCTGTGCGCCTGGGCCACCGCCTTGAACTTATCAAACAGCAGCTCCAGCAATTCCAGCAGCAGCCTGCAGAGGGAGCCAGAGAGCAGGAGAACATGCAGAAGAAATGGGGGGGGGAAACGGAGGATGGCGATAAGAAAGGAGCAGAGAGGGAAGGACGAAGGGAAGAAGATTAGGATTTGGGTGTATGGGAATTGGCAGAAAGAGGGGGAAAATGAGGGAGGGAAAGAGATTGAGAAATAATGAGTTGTAATTAAAAGAGATAAGACAGCTAAAAGAAAACATTAAATGATCATTTTGACACAGAACCCCACAAATCAGTTTGGGTTTTTAGTTTTTTTTTTTTTCCATTTTAATAAAACACAAAATTAACTGTAAGATACACATCATGGTTCAAAACATAAGTTTAGAAAAAACCCAAGATTTAGATTCACTGCATTACAGCACAACCAATTTAAGAAAAATTATTCCTCCTACAGTGAGTCACTTTCTCTATGTAAAGCCTGCACATGGCCAGCGGGGAATCCAGTTTGGATTTTTTTTTTTTTGTTGTTTTTTTTTTTTTAATTAGAATGGCAAAACAATAGGCTGAGAGCATTGCATGACCGTTGGTGCGTGGCGCACCAGTTGAACTATCCAAGAAACAAAAGCACTCCTGGGATTTAGATACATGGTATTGTCTGGGGTTTAAACTGAGAATAGACCTGCAAACAACAAAAAATACAAACAATCCATCCAGTAAAAAAGACTGCTAATTGGCAGAAGTCTAACTGGTGAAAATTGCGGAAAATAAAAGAGCTGTTACAGAGAGGTGCCAGGATGATTTTAAATGGTTCAGAATGATGTAAATATTTCTGTGAAATGTGCCAGCTTGACGCCTCTCTACCTGGAGGTAAAGAGGGGTCTACAACAGTAAAAAGACACACAAAGTTTATTTTGTGAAAGTAAAATCTTATAGAAAGTGAATTTCATACTATTCTATCAACTACAACATATTGGTGCACATTGACCTACAAAAAGGAAACACTCATTGCTGTTTAAGCTTACATCACAATCTGCCACTTGGCCTTGCTGTGGTCTAAATTAAATTGTGCATCGCTCCTCTTGTGCCCAACAAAACAGCGAAATGTATTGTAATTGGCACCGGCGGAAGCAGAAAGCAAAAGATGCAGCCAAACTGACCTTCCCCTCGATCCGCGCTCTAGATTGTGGATCGGCCACTCTTATTCACTTAATCTGTGCTAATGCTTTCATATGGACACTGCTTTTCAGGACGGCACATCAGTGCTCATGATTGAACCCCGCAAGGACGAAGCTTTCAAAGTAAAGAGGGAACGGCGGCTGCACCGCTGGTCTCTGGCCAAGCTTTCGGTGTTCCGACGCTGGCGAGTGCGCACTTCGTTACAGTGAAGGTACAAATAAGTGCACTTATAATTAAGTGTACACTCAATATTCAAGATGTGTGCCTTGTAGACTACACTGGTATTTAAAATGAACAGTTGATGGACACTCATTAGTGTTTTTTTCACAAGTTCCTCGTGCCCCTCCAACTGGTGCCTTTCAATGTATTTATGGGGGTTGACAATTCATTCACCTCAACATTTGCATTGAGGTCAAAGTGTTCATCATTTGTGTTCTTGATATTCTTTCTTCGCAAGCAATTCGGTTGAAAAGTTAAGTTTGTAATCAAATATAATTTTATTTGATAATTCAACTAAATAGTAATATTGGCGTGGAGAATCCCAGATGCAACAGCAGCAGCTGTTTCTAACAACAATTAACTACATCTGTGAATGTCCTCAGGTCCACCAGGACTTCACTGAACATCTGCTCCAGGTTTGTTTTCAGGGAGGCAGGGATACTCCTGGCATTTATTTACAGTGAAAGGGACTGAGATGACTCTTAAAATGCAAAGAAGAATACAGCTGAAAAGTTGGAAAGGGTTTACAGCTTGTTACCTGCCTTACAGTGGGCCCCAGGCACAGGGCCTCCATTTGTATTGTACTTCAGTCCTCACATCTAATCTCTCCCCACAAATTAGGTCTGACAGTCTACTAATAGGCACGAGAGAGGTACGTGAGCAATGCCTGTTGAGGTGCATTTTAGTTATATTTTAACATGGCTCTATGGATTTCTGACATATGGACAATATAAATTACCCTTCAGTATGCTCGAGTGTGAAGATGGAGGAAAGCAAGACTAAGCTTGAGTGTCAATATTCGGAAAATTCACAAGGCTATGGTGATGCTCCAAGTATATTCTCAGGTACTTTAAAAGTTACATCAGGGAACACATACACTCAAACCAAGGACAAACAGTTGGATGTTAGCTTATGAGGGTTTGCTCAGTCTACTTCCGACATATTTAAATCCTGAGCATAAATAAGACCCGGAACAACCCTATGATGCACCGCAATCTGGGCCCTGTCGACTTACCGTTTCCCTGAGAAACCGGAGTATATGCGATCTGTGTTTCCGAAACCTCTCGTGCGGCTGCTGGCCAGAGATCAAGTCCAAGCAGAAGCTGCGCTCTCATGTCTTGCCTACTGTCTGTCTGAGCTCTCCCAGAGACAGTATAAAGAAGACAAATAAAACAAATCCCAAAAGAGTGTGGGTTGCAATTCCCTATTTGAAACACTACGCCCAAAGCAGGAAATATTAGTGTCCAAGCCCTCAAAAACACTGCTATTCACTCAGATTGGTTTCCCTGCCAACGAGGTTATGATTGTCTTCCACAGCTTTACGATGTCACAACTCCAAACGCCTCTACATCCACACCTCATTAATGTCAGGCTCAAACAAACCACCTATCTAAAGGTTGCGAGTAAAGAAAGCACACTAAGTGTTTTGGGAAGTTGCCATGGCTTCTTGGCAAGATACAGGGACGAGGAGAGAGGAGATGGATGTTTCACTAGAGGGCATTTGGTTGGCTGTCTGTCACGATACCGGCAGTGGCAGAGAGTAAAATTCTATATAGTGTGTACACACACACACACACACACACACACACACACACACACACACACACACACACACACACACACACACACACACACACACACACACACACACACACCACAAAAAGTTAGGGATATTCGGCTTTCGGGTGAGATTTCAGGATGAACCGAAAATGCACTATAACCTTTACAGGTGAACTTAATTTGACCTTCTCTAAACTTTTGAATGCACATGTCCAACTGTTCAGTGTTTCAGTACTTTTTGCACAACTTGCTGTTCTCTAACAAGGAGCTGAACAGCAAAATTCACAACAGGTGTTTGATCCATGAATCGACCAATACATTTCCTGGTTCAATTAGAATTGGTATTTAAACAGTCCTCTTCATCATGCTGTTCACATTTTGACAACATGAGACCAAGACGACACCTAACGACTGATCAACAGGACCTCGCCATTGTGAGGCTTCAAACAGGATGTTCTCAGAGGGAAGTGGCCACTGAGCTTAGAGTGTCACAGAGTGTCATCAGCAGGTTTCAACAGAGATACAAAGAGACTGGAAGAGTCACAGAAAGGCATAGAAGTGGACGTCCACATCCCACACTGATGAGTGCTTCATTGTGAACAGTGCCCTGCGGAACCGCATGATGAATTCCACTCAACTCCAGGCACATTTAAGGGAGGTGAGAGGCACCCAAGTGTCACGTCAGACCATTCAAAACTGTTGACATCAGCGTGGTCTGCGTGCTAGACCACCTGCAAGGGTACCTGACCACACCACCAGGTACAGGCATCATCCTCTTGCATGGGCCAGGGAGCATTTACGCTGAACGAGGGACCAGTGGCCTCAGTGCTGTTCTCTGATGAAAGTTGATTTACGTTGAGCAGAAATGATGGCCGCCAAGACGTCAAGGAGAGCGCTATGCATCAGCCACTGGTGTCACCAGACGAGCCTTTGGTGGTGGTGGTGTTACAGTGTGGGCAGGTGTGTCTAGTCAATACAGAACTGCCCTACACTTTGTGAATGGTACAGTGACAAGCCCATACTACCTGAATGACATCATTAATCCAGTCATTGTGCCCCTGCATGAACAACACAGGCCTTATTGTCCTGTCTCGACTACTGCAACGCTCTCTTAACAGGCTTTTGGGCCTGTGCGGTGAAGCCAATGCAGATGGTACAGAATGCGGCGGCGCGACTGGTATTCAACCAGCCAAAGAGGGCACATGTCACTCCGCTGCTCATCGAGCTCCACTTGTTACCTGTAGCCGCTCGCATCAAGTTCAAGTCTCTTATGCTGGCCTACAGAGTGATTGTTGGGAATGCTCCCACCTTCTTAAATGCTCTTGTAAAAGCACGTTACCCCCGGGATGCTGCGCTCATCAAATGAGCGTCGCCTGGCTCTGCCGGCCATACAACCACGGCAATCCAGGGTATTCTCATTTGTAGTTCCACGTTGGTGGAACAAGCTGCCAAAAACGACCAGAGCGGGGACCTCCCTCTCTGTCTTTAAGAAGCACTTGAAGACCCGGCTCTTCAGAGAGTACCGCCTCTCCTAACCTACAATTACTTAGCACTACTTAGCAGTATTTATTGTTACACTAATGTCTCTGTCGCAATGTAGCTTGAATGTTATTCTCCCTTGTAAGTCGCTTTGGATAAAAGCGTCTGCTAAATGACTAACTGTAAATATTATTTCATCTTCATGGACGACAATGCTCCAGCTCATGGAGGTGGCATCATTAGGGAACGGCCACTGAAGACTGGGGTACCTCAAATGGAGTGGCCTGCACTTTCTCCAGACCTGAATCCCATAGGAAACCTATGGGATCAGCTGAGTCGCTGTAAAGATGCTCGTAACTCTGTACCCCAGAACCTCAATGACCTGAGGGCCGCCCTTCAAGAAGAGTGGGGGGCCATGCCTCAGCAGACAATAAGTCGACTTGTGAACAGCATGAGACGTCGTTGTCAAGCTGTAATTGATGCTCAAGGACACATGACAAGTTATTGAGACATTGACTTTTTTTTTTGTGGTAAACCCACCACTGTTGTTGGCTTTTGTTTCAATAAATTGCTACAGTGATATAAATATATCCAAGACAGAAACTGCTGTGTGAAATATAAACAATGAATGTTAAACTCACAAACTAATCCTACGTTCCTCTACGTCCTACTATGTTAAGAAACAAATGACTCCAAATCCGAATAAAATGAAAAGCAAAAGATTGAAAACGAAAGCAAAGAGTTCAGGGGGCTTCGGGGCTTTCCGCTGCTTGAAGCCGCCGTGACATAATACCGACCTTCTACACCAGTACCAATGGGGAGAAGTCATGTACACTCACCGGTGGAACACACACACACGCACGCACGCACGCACGCACGCACACCACATGACCAGTTGTGGTTCCAGTTTTGCCTGGACCTTATTAACTGTTTTTCAATACATGTTGTCGTCCAATGTTTATGTTTTGTGTAAATGTTGTTTGTTTCTATGTTTATTTGTCTCACCCGTGGTGATCAGTTGTTTATAGACCCAAACATGATTAATAGTTCTCCAAAGAGGGGGGTTGGTGGTGGTTCTCTAAAACAAAAAACTATGCTCTTGTCATCCTACAGGTCGTCCACAGGACAGAGTTTTTGCAGCACTTTTTGATGATTTAAGAATTAATTAAGAGTTGTGGGTCAGGAACTTGAACTCCACGTCGTAGACGGAATGAAGACGGACCTCGCGTGAACTGAACTGCATTAAGTGATGGTGACGTGACAATTTGGGCGTGAACTAAATTTTATTAATGTTGGAGGAAAGGGGCACGAATCAGCTTTGAGCTATAACTCAGTGAATGGAATTTCCTTTTGAGGCGGAGAAAGGAGCGGTTAAATAACAAAGACATGACAGAGTGAAGGAAAGTCCGTCCGTCTGAATCCTTCCCCCTGGCTTTCCGTCCGTCCGTCTGCCAGACACCAGCATCCGCTCTAAGTGAGAAGAATACAGCCCTTCTCATTATCTCCCAGTCGAGTCCACCCTCATTTATCTCCTCTGTGTTCCCTGAACCCAACTCCTCGTTTCCCCTCTGGATCGAAGTGAGAAACAACCGACTGAAGAACAGTAGGGCGACGCACTCACACAGCAGTCAAGCGGCCACCGGATGACTGACTGCATGTGTGTGTGGGTGTACGGGTAATTTCAGAGGTTTTACTTGACAGGGTTTTGACATCAGTAATATAAAAATACATGTTTGAGTTTGAGATGGGAGGGGACAATTCACATGATATCATGAAAGTAAAACGTTTACTAATACATGGTTATATAAAGTTTTCAAAGGAACCCTGAGTTTTTCCCCACAGGTATGATGTGGAACCGTATTCACGGCAAACAAGAACAGTTTACAAAAAAAAAAAAAAAGGTAACGAAAAAGGGTTAATATTATTGTAGAGCCAACACTCACCCACTTCTTTGTAGTTAAAGAATATGTAAATGTTTTAATTTAATTGTCTAGTTTGGTCATTCTGACCGCCAACTCAAATTCACAGCACTCAGTTCCTGTTGGATGACAATGAGCAAAGTCTTTGCTTTAAATGAGTAAAGACACCAAAAACAAATGTCTGTTTTTAATTAAAAAACCAGAAAGGGGATTTTGGTTCAACAAGTCGGATTTGATGAAATTTAAATGGACCTACTCATATAGACCAGCAGTGCATGCTATTAACTTGGACGTATGAGAGGAAAAACCTGTTACGGCTCTCTCTCCCTCGTGCTCTTTCCCTTTCCCTGGGCTGCGAGGAGTCATACATTTACAAAAAATGCCTGTCACGGGAGCTTTAACCACAGAGAAATAAAATGAACTCAACAGCCAAATGATCTTGGCCATGGGCCAAGCTTTATTGTGTGTGCTTTATTGTAAAGACTCATCTGCACCACAGATTGTTTATGCATTATCCATTGTTTCTTACAAGTACCCACAATTGGTATACTGGGCAGAGTTTCTATAGCAACTAGCCCTGACTTTAAGTTGAAGGAAACATATGCAGTGCTGGGTGTGTGTGTGTGTGTGCCCGCACACACACACAAACGCATCTAGGTGCCCACCAACACGCAATGTGGTACGCATGACAACAACACAGTTAGACACACTTACCTCCACACACATGCACTCATACAAAGTAAAAACAATCTGTAAGCAGCAGAGCTGCGAATGAGCTACACGGTGGCCTATTACATTGAGGTCAGATGAGATGCAGCAGGCAACAGGAGAGGGAAGGCAGCCGAGGACTGAGTGAACATCCCTGACAGAAAACAAGACGTTGCTCTTAAATGGTTCAGGATCAATGGACTGAGACCTATGCTTTCAAAGTCTGCACTAAACGTGTGTGTGTGTGTCTGTGTTCGCAAGTGTTAGTTGCACAAGCTGTGTGTCTAGAGCAGACTACGTGACTGTTTTTAAAATTTACTGGTCTTTCACAGGTGAATTGTCTCTGTATGTAACAGTCTCCATGTCTAGATTTAAAGCAGCAGAGTATCTGTTTTCATGGTCTGAGGTGTGTGTGTGTGTGTGTGTGTGTGTGTGTGTGTGTGTGTGTGTGTGTGTGTGTGTGTGTGTGTGTGTGTGTGTGTGTGTGTGTGTGTGTGTGTGTGTGTGACCTGATTGACTGAGTAGGAGAACCCTGGGACTCCATTCAAGACATTTCATCTACTCCCAGAACTTTTAACTCAACAGACCCCAAAACAGCTGCATTTTTCGAAGCAGCTGAAGGGACCAGTCACTGCCATATTGATTTGAATCATCGGCTCAATTGCATCACTGATGGAAGCAATATTTAGATGATTCGTTGCTACTAAAGACGCTTTACTCAAGTCAATACAGAGAACTGAACCAGTCACTTAAGACAATAGGCCTAAAATGTGCGCACGTAAAATTACCGCCCGATTCAAAACGCATGCGAACCAGACAGTTCTTCTGGTGATCCAGATCACTCTCAATACTAAATTCCTTCTGAATTGATTTTTTTTTTTTTTTTTTTTTTTTTTTTTTTTTAATTGGCATGATACCACACTCTGATTTCTCCATAAAAGGAAGTGGAGAAGACAACTGAAAACATATACTATGGCCCATAAAGGTAATTGCTGAAATATAAGTTATAGTTTCTTTAGTGGAAGCCAGAAAAGGCATCCTTTGCTGTAGTGTCCTCTCTGGTGTGACTGGCACGAGCCAAGACTATGTTTGGGCTGCACAAATGAAGGTAGTAAAATGAGAAGCCGATTGGAATCGATGGATGGTGCTTTGATGCACACTTGGGTGTATCATCTGCTCCAAATCTGTTGGGCATCCCAGCAATACCATGGAACCCCCTCTACATGGCTGTCTGGTACACACACGCACGTATTAGCTTTATGATGCCATTCACAACTTTTGGGATGACACGGCTCACAGGCTTGCAAAACACCAGCCGGTCTCATATTTTCCTCTGAAAGAAGCGTGGACGGTGATGGTGGATAGGACTTGAGGCGGTATCGGGTGGGAGCGGTTGGTCTGTTGACTGATTTGCGGCTCCAGGTCAGCCATTGGTCACTAAACAGATCCTGGCGATCTCTTCAGATGTGCCCTCTCCCTAAGGCACAGGCAGCAATATCTGCAAGCACAGCTAAATATGCTGTTTTCACAACTGCCTAGAGGTGAAGGTGAACCCTTTGTAGTCTGCGTGTGTATAGGATACGAATTAAGCAATTGTATGTACTACGGCATTAATTGACGATCCTAGAATTTTGTGGGAGCTGATAGGCCAACATGAAAAAACAAACAAACATGATAATCAATGAAGAAAACTATCGTGTATAAATAGGTCGTTGTTAGCAGCAAATATTGTTTTGTAATTTTATTCAATAATATTGAATATTTACACATTTTGACTTATTCTGTTACTAGTATGGCAAAATTCAGTTACAGATCAGTGATATCATTTTCACTGGACTCTTGTGATTTGTGTGAACGAGTGGTTTGAGGCAGTTCCTAATGTGCTCGTACGGTAAGAATTAATTCAACTAGAACGTATTGATGAATCCCAAAATTTCTGGTTTAAACGTTGATATGCAGGGTTTAAGCACAGATATTTACATACGCACCGCTGTTGAATGAGCCCCAATGAGAGACAATGGCCGACTTGGGGGGGGGGGACATAAACATTCTCATATCATGTAAGAGGGAAGTGCTTTTCTTAAGTGGTGTCATTATGTCTCTGCAGCATCCTTTATTCCGTGATGGGTTACTGCACTCTGAGCTGCCAGGCCAAATGACACAAACAACTTGTGGGTGAGGGTGAGCGCCGTGTCCCCAGTTTTGAGATTGTCTCGGTTTCCCCCAACGAGGGAATTATGACTAAGAGAGGAGAAATTGCTGCAATTGATCCTGGGGGGGGATAATATGAAAAGCAGACGGGATGGAAGGCGGGCAACTCTCACAGGAGCACTTGGGTGCGGAGCGATGCGTGGAAAACAAGGGGCTGCTTTGTTAAGGGTGAAACAAAAACGCCGGAAAAAATGATTAAAGCAGATAACGAAGCATCATACTTTTTTTTTTTGTTTGTTTGTTTTTTTGTTTTTTTGTTTGCACTGAGCCAAAAGTAGTTTAAGACAGTGGCTGGTTTGTTTCTTACCAAGACATACTTCTCATCTCCACAGTTCAGTAGCTCTTCTAACGGACTGTATGCAGGTATCAGAGCTACATTTCATACAATTTTAACAAGATTTAGGAGACATTTTTGAACAAACTATCTTTTATTCAATAATACTATATATATATATATATTTGGTCAATTGCAGAGGTAAGTATTAGAAATAGGAGTCGGTAATGAACAAAATTATTCTATGAACCGTAATTAGAACAGCCAGAGACAAACCGCAAGGTAACCGATTAGGTATTAGAATAAAGCGAATAATTACTTGACCTCATCAATTCAAAATAAAGACCTCTGAATTATTTTTTAAAGCCTAGTATTTGAAAAACTCTTAGACTAATTCTTAGACTAAGTCTAAATAGGCCGCTCCTCTTCCCTCTCAGCAATTGTTCTCTTGACTTCACTCGCTCCAAGCAGCGGGGATTTCTCCACGCTGTGAAAGACAACGGTGTTGCTTCCACCAAAAAAAACCTTTCCACCCTGACCTATGTGCCCCCACTCTACCTGGGCTGGCTCTCCTGTGCCAGGGTCTCCCCTCTCTGGTAGGCGTGGTCTGCTATCTGCGTGGTGGACCGCTTCACAATCTGCTTCAGCTCCGGCTCCAGCCTCTCCATAATAGCCTCGATCGTCTCTGGGACCTTCTTCAGTTTGGCGAGAGCCTGAAAGGAATCCCAGTGGGAGAGGTGGGAGGTGTGATCACAAGCATTTGGTGTGCATGAGAACGCCGTGGGACATGGCTGTGGTTGCGGTTGGTAATAATTTCTATCGAAGTCACTTTGGGGGAAGTCTGTTCTTTCTAACGCTCCAAGACAGTAAATTTGTTCCTAAAGCTGGGATTAAATTACCATGGGATGGTTTTTTTAAAAAGTGTACTGTTATCAGAGATAATTATTCTTTTTTCTTGGTGAATGACATTACGATATTGATGTCAGATAGCGATAGTGGCCTTTCTCCACAATAAGAACACCAAAGATTTAGGGATCGGGCAATTTTTGGAAACCACATGTTACACCGTTAGTGCCGCCATGTTTAGCGTCGCAGATTTTCTCAATTCGTTTTTCCACAATTGTTTACATACTAAAATTAGAACTTGAAACGCAATCACTGAAACCTGAAACTCACATACGAAATCCTTAAAGCAAGTGTGTCGCGTTTTTGCAAAACACTACACACAGTTCTCTACATTACGCACACCATTCAAAATTGTGTTCCTTTGGAAAGCAATGCAAATCACAATACCTTTATTTACCAATTGGCAACACCCACTCCTCACAGATGTAAACACTAGTTGCACTATACAGTAAAATAAGGCCACGGATGAGCTCTCCTGTTTTGGAGGTGAATGGAGGTCGATGATGAAGCAAGAGCTAGAGGTGAAGGCGTGAGAGGAAGAGGAGGAGGAGGAGGATGAGGATGAGGAAGGACAGTTGTCTGAGATGAGATCAGGGCCACATTGGTCGACCACGTGCTCAACCACGGATTGAGTTTGAGGGAGGCTGGGCAGAGAGTTCAGTTACCAAGGAGTTAGCAGAGAGGTCATGTATGTATACTGTAGTATACTGCATACTGCCTATGTTACTCAGTGATTGTTGGCCAATGTTACAGTTATGTCATTTCATATTGGGGAAATAATTAATTTCATATTGGGGAAATAATTAATTCATTTTAGCCAATCACATCATATTTTTGAATCTTCCGCAGATTTGAGAGACAATCAGGCTATGGTGGAAGACATCGGCTGTTTACACCAAAACATGAGACTGCTAGTGTGAACACAGCGGCGGCAAACAATATCATAAGACTACGAGAAATCCAGAACCAGAAAATTGCAGAAAACACAACAACGCCGAATACGGATGAAACAGGTCCACAGAATGCCATATTAGCAAAACTTAAGAGAGGGTTAAAGAACAGCGCTATGAATATGTGCAAGTCAGTATTATACTGTGATCTTACCATCATATCAGCACTGTATAGACACGTTACAGTAGTACTGTAATCCAGTGAATTGTGCTTCACCATATTGACTGCTCTAGGACTAATTCTCATAAAGTCTCGCCTGTTTCAGAGAGTCTTGGAGCTGGATGCCGCTGCAACTCTGTACATTTTGTATTTTCATTTGCGAGGCTGGCTTTAACCAAGCCCAAAGAAGATGGCGGGAACGGAAAACATTGTTGGCCACCGTGCCTTTGTGAATGTCCCTGGACAGCTTGGAGGGAATATCACCATGTGTGCCGCCGTAAGCCAGCAAGGTGTCCTCCATCACCATGCCAAACTTGGTCCCTACAACACCGCCCTTCTCGCCACATTCCTGGACATGCTACATGCCGCGTCCTCATTCCAGCCGAGCAGAGGGATGGACCAGAGCGACACAGGTTGTTGTCACCTGGGACGACGAGAGTTTCCACCTCTGGTCTGCAGCTGCTTCGTCGACCACGCACATTTTATTGTTCTATGCCTCCCACCATATCCCCCATTCCTTATCCCAATTGAAGAGTTTTTTTGTTTTTTTTTCGGGATGGCGATGGACGGTGTACGACCGCCATCCCCTCGCACGCATGCCTCTTCTCCAGGCAACGGAGGATGCATTTGGTGGAGCTTATGTGGGAGCTTTCGGTGTCTGGGTCCATCCCTCCAGACGATTCTATCTCTTGTGATGTACAGTAGATGAGGTGCTTGGGCCAGACCAAAATAGGAGGCAGGAGGCAGCACAATTTATTTTTTCCCTTACATTTTGCATTTGTTTTTGTAATTGTGTTCAGAGTTCGAAAAAACTCGCCACTTTTTTTTTTTACAGAAACTTCTTTATCATATTGAATGTTTTCCCTGGTTTCCTCCTGTTGGGTATGTAAAGTGTTACATACAAAACACAAGTATTCTGTGTTTAAAATACTGCATTTTGGATATACTGTCAATAAAAATGTTTTTGTTACTGTATTGCAAAAGGCATAAACCTGTTTTGTGTTGAGCATATCAGTATGTTGTTGGTTGGTAGAACGATGCATTCATATGGTGGCGTGTGTGTGTCATTTTGATTGGAGAAAAAAAAAAAAAAAAAAAACATTTTGGAAAGAGATCGAATGCAGTGTTTGTTTTTGCCAGAGATCTGTAGAGTTTTGCATTTTATGTTCGTGGTTTTGTGTTTAGAGTTTTGAGAAAATGAGCCAAAGACTCAGAGAACACATGTAAACAATTGTGAAATAAATGGTAATAACTGATGGAGTGCTCTTTCCATTCACAATAATACACTCGGTTCGACTCACATAAAGAGGTATTGACAGGGTTTTCAGCAGACGTCTGCATGCAGGCGACTGCACAGAAGGTCCAAAGGTAGGAGTGGTGGTGAAAATGGCATGCATATAAGTCACCACCCATAAAGCTGCCTCCTGCCATGTTAACCCCAAAATATGGATCATTTTAATCCTTGCTATTTTTCTACCATCTTACAAAAATGTTATTACAGCAAATGAAGAGGCATTTCTGCGGGAGCCATATGACTTCACAAATAACGATTTAAAATGTTCAAATACTTTTTTAAGACTATAGCTTATTAGTGAACCTAAATGTAGGACAAAACCAGCCGACTAATCCTGCACGTCTCTGTGCAGTAAGTGGTGTGTCTGCGTGTACGTCTGTGAGAGAGAATGTTGTGTGTCGAGTGTTTTTCATACGTACTTTAATAAGGATGCCCATGAACTCAGCACTGTTCTCTTCAGGATCCACCTCGGGCAGCTCTGCCTGGTTGGGCTCACGCCCCTCCTGTTGCACTGAGGGAAGACACACACAAACATTTTAAAAGATGTAGATGTCGATATGTAAAAAAATGCAAGATTACAGGCTTCTGCCATTTCTATTATAATATACTAGGAACCCAACAAAAACACATTTGATTATGAAAGCAAAGTCCAAACAGAAAAAATCGAGGCTCTAACTGCTTTCTCCCACACACACACACACACACACACACACACACACACACACACACACACACACACACACACACACACACACACACACACACACACACACACACACACACACACACACACACACACACACACACACACCTGTGCCCCTCTCTCCCCATTAGACATAGCCACATTAGCAGCTAAATTGAGAGTGGCAGCATCAAGTGATGCTCCAATCTCCATCAGATGGGGCCTCCCAATTCCCCATCAGAGCGCGTTAACAGAGTTAATGTTTATGGCAAGTTAATGGACTTTGGGTGCATTTTCCCTTTTTTTTCCCAAAACATTCTAACTATAGTTTGTGTAATAATTATAACAATTACCAGCTACAAATGAGGTGCTCCAAGGCCATTAGACAAAATGGCAAGCGATGCCAATGATGGAAGCCGGCTGCGGCACACGTGACCGTCATTGCTAGCATGGCAGTGTATAGGCACTTAGAGCTCGGCAGCAGCTAATTGCCGATGGTTTGTGGCATAATGCAGGGTGCTTTAGCACTGACTGAACTCGGGGGGTGAATTAAGAGGATGCGTTATCTAGATTAGTGTGGAATTGTGCATAGATTCCTCCTTGGTTATTTGTTTCTGTGTGAATATGGGTTGGGTGTGTGTGTGTGTGTGTGGGGGGGGGGGGGGGTCCACAGATTAGTGGCTGGCGGGGGAACCGGGTGTTTTGGGAGGGCGGTGCACAGCTGTATTTTTTTTTCTCCAAAAGACAAACTAACAAGGGTGAAAAGAGAAAGAGGAAAGGTGCGTAAGATCATCCAACAAAGGCAGAAACAAAGCACGTCCAAGGCGCAAGTATTTTGGAAACAATACGCAATGAATCCATAGCATTCCATAAAAGATGTGGACAGCAAAACGGTTAAATGATCAAGAAATGGAGACCAAAGTGCAGCATTAAGTGTAATGCTAAATGTACCACATCGCATAATTAGAAGGAAAACGAGCAATTAGTAGAACACCTGCCATCCGTGTGATGGTTTTCTGTTTCTTGTAGGGGTGTAACGGAACGTAGATTACCCGTATAGATCGCCCCCCACGGTCCGGCTCGCATGTAAACCGCAGATCAATTGCAAAATTTAAGCACCGTAGTAAAACACAGTTGACAAGGGAGATGCGTGCTGTGTTTTACTCTGAAGCGCAATGATTGGTTTAGGGTACGTCCCGCTTTGTTGCTGCTACTTTACGACATGTGGTGAATGAACTGGCTGCTGCTGTATGTCGCCACCATGCCTCCGTCCGTCCACCATATTGGAGCGGTCAACATCCGCCGGTAAACAAATACATCGAAATACATGAAAAAAATCGACTGTAACTCGCTTAATTCTGAACAAATTTTCATGAATGAAATTTAGTTCGATAAAAACGGGAGAAAGGGAACATGATACTGCTTACTTATTGGAATTAAATTCAGCTGCTGGGGGCGGATCGAATCAAATTTCTTCATTCACTACCATGTTTACATTTTATTTAAACATCGGACATCTGAAATGTTTTCATTTAAGACCATGGGCAAAGGTACCTTACTTTCAGTGTTTTACAGGATAAACAGAAACTAAAGTTATATTTGTCTCCCTTTTTTTTCTTTTGCTGATCCAAAAAAAAAAAAAAAAAAAAAGGATCTGAGAATGTCAAAGGGCGCGAGCAAGGACTTGATTACTAAAACAAACAAACGCGACGCAGTAAAACCACAAAGGGAATTCCAACTTTGCAGGGCTCCTTCTGAGACCACTATTACCAGCGTCTGGCATACGTGTTCCCTCTTCCCCCGGTGCACGAACTGCAAGGTGCCGCGCTGCCGACACACAGCCGCCAACACTGAGTACGTCCATAAATGAACTTACATATGCTTGATCAGTCGCCATGAGAACTACCAACAGAGAATAATGAATGCCCTCCACCGGAAGCAATGACAGAGTTGCATGCTGAGTAATTGTACGGACAGAGGTGACAGCGTGATTGGCGCATTAGGTGGTGTGATTATAGTTTAACGAGGTCGTAATGTATGTTTTACAGATGGAAGTGTGTGTGTGTGTGTGTGTGTGATTCTGTAAGGAAAATCTGTCAATGATAATTTTGAACAAGTGTTTGTATAATCAGCATTTTCTGTTTATGCAAGCAAGTATAAAAATAGTGCATGTGAATGTGTATGTGTGTGTGTGTGTGTGTGTGGATATGCTAATAGATGTAATAGCAAGAGCAGGCCAAAAATGATGGAAATGAGTTCAGTATAAAAAATAGAAAAAACAAGTAAAGTTCTATATACAAGACAAATCCAGGCATCCATCACAATGGCCGTTCCGTCTGTATTTTTATTCAAATGTCACGCATGCAATGTTTGTTTTGCTCCTTTAGCACCATAGCTCGTTATGAACCATTTTGTGGCCTATTTGGTATTCTCAGCGTTGTCTTTGTTTGTTGCAAGTCGTCAACTTCATTTTCCCTCGTTCCCCTCCTTTTTAACAATGTTTCAGGACCCTACCACTGCCAGCTCCAGGGGTGCTGAACTGGGAGGAGTCCATGAGCTTGCGTGGGGTGGACAGACCGCTGACATCCAGCACGGGCATGGGGGACATGTCTTTGGACGCGGAGCTGGAGGGGAGGAAGAGCCAGATGTAGAAATCAGAATTGTCCACAAATAACAAAATAATAGCAGAAGCATTATGCATCATGGAACAACATTGAGGCACAGGCTAAAAATGACAAGGAAATCTAGAACCGACTCTGTCCCATTTTGGGGGCACATTAACATTTTGTATGCACCAACACAACATCCCAACCACGAGGAAATGTTCCCAGGAACCACACCTCCTCTAACAACACCGATCTGCCCTTATAGCCAAAACACGCAGCATCTCTTGGAAATGGCTTTGCTTCCCAATGAGCCATTTATCAAGCCCTGAGCAGGGAGGCGAGTGGAAGCGACCCGGGCCTGTACAAGCTGGGCAGCAAAACAGGGGGCTCACTAAGTGAGCGGGGCGTATGGAGGCCGGCTTGTTGTTAGTGTCCACCGAATACAGGGAGGCCAAGACCTGCCATTCTCTGACCTCCGGTAATAAATCACTGTACCTCACTCCCAGGCACCGCCGCCGTGATCACTGCACAAAGAACACGCACACACACACACACACACACACACACACTCCATACAGTGACTGATTGGAAGAGAGTCCCCACGCCTCAAACTCAATACAGTAAGAAAAAAAAAACAACACAATTAAGGCCCGCGACCTGAAGCGTCTGGATATATTTTACGACGGCACCCTGGAAGCAAGCAATTAACTTGTTGCCCCGGCGCAAAGGGCATTGAGGTAAATATGAGGATCGGTCCTGATGGCTGGCCGCCCCACCGCCGCCCGGGGTCACGAGTTAAGTGCGAGGTATCTGTCTGACAACGATGGCGGTCGTTAATGCCCCCGCCTGTCCTCTCTCTAATTGCACACCTCGCCCAATTGGCAGCCTGAATGAAGGTTGAATGCTTCAATACATTAAACAACGTTCAGCCTTGTTCGCTCGTCTCATCGTTTAGAGCCGGAAATCAAAATGATGAGGGGAACTGGGGGTTATAATGTGATTTACAAGTATACTGAAGTAGTTTCAGTTATATTTGTTTTTCCCCATTCCGGTGCTGTATATCAGTGATTCAGTCATATTGAGGCGCTTCAATTTCATACGCCTCGGGCCACACGCCTTGGGTTGGATACGATTTTGTCTCTGGGAGTGCAAGGTTTTTATTGTTAGTTCAGATTTAGTCCAAACTTCCACACCTGTCTAGGGACGCTAATATAGATTTTTTATTTTCATTTTTTTCTGACCGATAGCCGACCCTCATTAACCGATCATTCACCGTTATCAAACAATATGAAAATATTAGGGCACTGCTCCCTGTGCGTGAATATATACGTACACATATGTGAACACACACGCACACCAATATTTTTTGTTTAACTGATAGTATTAATCGTTCAAAATTCATATTGTTGGTTAACGGTTAATAATAAACATCCCGACACCTGTCTATACAATATTTCCGGTGATAACATTACATTTACATTTCGTCATTTAGCAGACGCTTTTATCCAAAGCGACTTACAATTATTCAAACACCGACGGATGCAGCCATCAGGAGCAATGAGGGGTTAAGTGTCTTGCTCAAGGACACTACAGCATGCTAGCAGGAGGAGCCTGGGATCGAACCAGCAACCTTTAGATTACTAGACGACCAGCTCTACCTCCTGAGCTACATCTAGAGAATTAAATATTGGTGAAATTTTACCATTAATAATTTGGAACCTCTTTAAGGACCAGGCCAGGTCCCTGGTATGATATATGTTCTGATAGATGGGTTTTACCATTTACAATCAAGGATATGTGTGTGTGTAGCAAAGGGGGCGGAAAACCAGAAAACAGATCTGGACAACGTCCTCATGATATGATTTATGGACGTTTTCAGCATTTACAAATGCTGCATAAACAATAAAACAACTTTCTCTGAAGTTTTGCTTTGAACATTTGTATAGTCTCTCCGAAAGCCTTAATGAAATTACCCAGCCCCGCTTTGTGCCTTTTTCTGACATGATGAAACAGACAGGTCTCATTTTCGCTCTTGGGATGTTAAACATTTTTCCAACCGTCGCCTTTGCCATTACAGCAGTTTTACCGCACACCAAGTCCTCGTCATGCCTCTCACCGAAACTTCTTCTTCTGCAATACAATACTGCCGCCTGCGTTTTGCCCCCAGATTTGAACACATTTAAAAAAAAAAAAAAAGGTGG
The DNA here is from genome assembly GCF_960531495.2 of Zeus faber. Taxonomy (NCBI): domain Eukaryota; kingdom Metazoa; phylum Chordata; class Actinopteri; order Zeiformes; family Zeidae; genus Zeus; species Zeus faber. Next base: position 13,524,076 of record NC_137208.1, on the reverse strand, counting down.
TGCCAAGAAACCCGCGGAGTATGATGAAATGTTAACAAATGCACATGTGCCCCCATGACTGTTCCTCGAGCTGGGCATTGACATACAGATACAGTGGAAAATAAGAAAATTTTATTTTTCCTCACTGTATGTTAAGCCGTGATATTTGAATTTAGATGGTATTTGGATTTTCAAATAAGACTAGCATTCCTATAAAAATGTCTTCTTCGTTATTTCTCAAAAGAACCTATTCACTTTGCATTTTCCTCGTTGGGTCTTTGTAATATTTCTCCAATTCCTAACATTTAGGAACCAGACACTCATGTGGTGGTGTTGTAAAAGCTACAGTAGTACGCCTTGAAATCTGATACATAGACCAGCTCTAACTGTCCCTTACCCCGGTGGGCGAGCGGCGTTCTTGTCCTTGTTCTTGTGACCCAGGCGACTTGTGGACTTGATGTAGAGGTGTCTGTGCAGCTCGTCGATCAGCACCAGATGAATGTTGAGCTTCTTGCTGTGCAGCTCCAGGCGCAGGTCGCCAAGCCCCTCCACCTGCAGCAGGTGGCCCTCCAGGGACTCCACTGCAGATACCTGCATGGGGAGGGCGGAAGAAGCGGAGATGGGTCCTGGTCACACCACAATTTATTACAGCGACCTTTCGCGGTTTCAAGTTCAATTGTCGTGATCTGTTGATTCCCCAATTGGTGGTACTGACCAAAAGAAAAACTGCGTTGGCACTGTTGACCTGCGATGGGGCTGTTCCGCCCAAAAATGGGGTAAGTGATCATTTTCCTGTCAAACATAACTATTTCTACAATTTTGCTCCGCCAGAATCTTGAATTGCTTCACAAAAGAGATGAGGTATGGTTTGCAATGCATCATGAGGCAGCGGCAGATGGTGTAATTATGTTTCCTTAATTTGTATTTTACTGTTAATAGATTCACACTAGCTAACCGTAAAGCTTTGGAAACAGTGCTGTGTACTTTGCAAGGACACACAAAATAATCTCAGTCAATTTCTGGTGTGACTGGGGCGCTAGCTGAAGAATCATAATAAGCAGAATGACAGAAACTGACAATACCAACAGGCAAACACTGCACATTTAGAGGTTTTGCTAGCTGGTACCACATTTTGGACAGACTTTAAGTTTAAAGTAAGTCTAAAAGTGCAATTAGAAGTCAAATTGAAAAAAAAAATCCTCTACACAACTTAGCAAATTGACAAAACCGCCATGAACGGTTTCACGTTTCCTTTCCATACTAAGAACTCAACAATAGTCAGTCATGGAACTTCCCACACCAATATAGGCCGACACCACAAAATTCAAACCTAGAATGCTTACGCTGAGACGAAATGGCCTGTCTTCAAATTACGACCTTTAAAGACCTTAATGAGTTCCTGGAATTTCAGATAACAATAACAAAATATTTTTGTTGAAAACAACAATCTGGATTTTTTTATTTTTATTTTTTCCCCCTTTTTTTATTCTCGGGGCAACACAACCAGCCAAAAATTGCATAAGTGGATGTAACACAAATATACAAAATGCATCTGCTCAGAGGGCCAGACTGACACCCCACAGCAAACATGTGCACAACTGTTTTGGACAGTGGACTTTAATTGGGAACAGAATTTTACCAGCCTGCTAGCCTGTGGCTAGTGCTCTTCAGCCTGTTCAACTGGAAAATTCCCCGGCACTAGCCAACATTTAAGCAGCATCTAATGGAAATGCTACGGTGATGGCAGCGAAATTACCCTAGTGCCTGCTCAAGGTCTTTATGTTCGCCACGCTTTTGCCAAGCCCAATCTGTCCGCTCCCAACCTGCAGAGAGGTATTGTTCATAAACTTAAATAGCCCACTCTGCTCAAATAATCGCTTTTGAAATTTTAAAATTAAAAAATTAAAGAGACAAAAGAGTAAACACAATAGACACCTTGTGAATTCCTGCCACTCCGTAACTGTCCTGGAACAGGCAGTTACGGATCAAATTCAGACCAAATACAGACAAGTTTATATGGGACTGTTTTGTTTTTTTAGTTTCCTCTTCTCTCGCTCTCTTTAAGCTCCTCTGGTGCATTCATGTAAAAATAGATTGAAAGAAACAAAAGTATTAATATCCTGTTACAACACCAACAATTGTCAGTACCACAAAAAATGTTACTTGTTTTTAGTCTGCAATGTGATTTACATCTTCACAAAATATACTGAAAAGAAACTGATGCTAAGAGGATTCAGGAGATTCATGGACTGTATTACACCGACAACAGAGAGAAAGGTGTGTGGAATTGTCGGATGGGGGGGCGGCTGAAAATTAATGTCACCGCAGCGACCAGAATACACATAGACAACCTGCCAAATCCGCCGAGCCAGTCTTCATCTGCTTATCTCCTCCATCTGCACGTGTCTGAGGCTTTATTAGCGACGCCAGCGGTTGTGGCATGTTTGTATTTAATAAATCTTCACAGTGCTAAATTAATGCGTGCCTGTGGCTATCCATGAGCATGTGAATGTGTGTGTGTGTGTGTGTGTGTGTGTGTGTGTGTGTGTGTGTGTGTGTGTGTGTGTGTGTGTGATCACATGTAGATTTTACTATTCCTGGCTGCTAATGGCTAGATGACAGGGCTCTGGAGGACGTGTGTGCAGGGCTGAATGCAGCCGATAGGGAGGGAGCAGACAGCAGGCAGCAGGGGGGAGTTAGCGGTGCGGAGGTGGGAGGGAGGGGTGCCAGACGGGCAAGGGGTCAAGTGTGTGTTGATGCAAATGAGAGGCATATTAGTGGTGAGATGTGCTAATGCAGTGAATGATCAGCCCCCACCAGCATAATAGAATAACTTTGCACGCCTGCATGGACCTGTTTGTATGTGTTAGAGAGACAGCGAGATGGACGTGACGAGCAAGAGCGACCGACAGACGGAAAAAGAAGCAAGATTCAATGTGTTGCCAGGACACGGTAAGCTGTGGCGGTGTGCGGGTTTGATTAAATGTGTGAGATTGTAATGGAGTAAATCATTCAGAACGTGGGTGTGTGTGTCTGAGTCTCATTATTGCTGCACTGGAATGGCAGAGGAAAGCTGGTTAACATCATTAGGGGCCCGGCTTGTCAGCCTAATCAAGAATATGAAGCCCCTCACCGGGCGCCAGGAGAGAGAGGGGAACACTCTAGGAAGGGAGGAATGGAGGAAGACGGGGGGAATGGACAGAGCAATGAGGGGTGAGGGAGATGCAGACCAGGGAGAGGAGAGTTTTGTGTATAATGACAGCTTATCACTGCCCTCTCTGGAGCACAGTTAGCTACAAGGACTGTCACAAGGTGTGTGTGTGTGTGTGTGTGTGTGTGTGTGTGTGTGTGTGTGTGTGTGTGTGTGTGTGTGTGTGTGTGTGTGTGTGTGTGTGTGTGTGTGTGTGTGTGTGTGTGTGTGTGTGTGTGTGTGTGTCTGTCTGTCTGTCTCATGGCATTATTGGAACGCGAGAATGGAGGGAGAGATAGTTCGGGGGAGGAGAGTGAAAGTAGGGGAGGAGAGGTAGGGAGATCTTTTTACTTTCCTCCTTCAACTAACCAACCCACAGGGGGGCTTGTAAAGCTGCCATTCAACAGGAGAGAGAACACACTGAATTTTAATTGTCGACCAGGGAGACGAAGCACAGACAGACAGACAGACAGACAGACAGACAGACAGATGGAAAGAAGAGCTACAGAGATAAAGGGGAAAGAGAAAGATAAAAAAGAAAGGTGGAAGGAACAGCTTCTTGATGGAGAGAGGGCAGAGACAAATTGGAGACAGCAGGTACAGAGAGCAGGATGGAGGGAATGTGTGAAGGAGGAGAGCGGGACGAAGGGAGGGAGCGTGTGAAGGAGGAGATCAGGGTGGAAGGAGGGAGCGTGTGAAGGAGATCAAGGTGGAGGGAGGGAGCGTGTGAAGGAGGAGAGAGGGACGGATGGAGGGAGCGTGTGAAGGAGGAGAGGGGAACAGAGGGAGGGAATGTACGAAGGAGGAGAGAGGGACGGAGGGAGGAAGTGTGTGAAGGAGGAGACGGGGATGGAGGATGGCAGCGTGTGAAGGAGGAGAGCGGGACAGAGAGAGGGAGGGAGGGAGCATGTGAAGGAAGAGAGCGAGACAGAGAGAGGGAGGGAGCATGCGCAAGCGCGGGAGACGTTAATCTGACAGATGAGCGGTGTAATGAGTGACAGCACGAGGAAAATAAACACATCAGGAGCTCTCAGAGGAGTCGCAGCAGATGGAGAGATGGGTAGAGAGGGAGAGAGAGAGGGCGGTAGAGAATAAGAGGGAGGGGTAGTTTGAGTGATAGACCTTGCGGATGGCTGTGAAGGAGAACGGAAAACTCCTGAGTGGCCAGAGTTAGTTGTTACGTACTGTAGACAACAGTATATGTTATATATGATATGTTTTAACAGTATCTCATTCTTGAGCTACTGCTACTGTCAAGAAAGAAAGAAAGAAAGAAAGAAAGAAAGAAAGAAAGAAAGAGTGGCCCAAGTTAGTCGCCATGTACTCTAGAAACTGCATTTGTCCGTGAGTGTCAAGTGTTTTTATGGCGGTTTTAATAGTTTCTCAACCTTGAGAACCTTGAGAGCATTAAGAACGTTGCTACCATCGCCATCTCCAGAGAGAGATTTATCGATAATGACCATGGTGACACCGAAGGTTAACATTAATTTCGCCATTATTTTACAAACGCAACTTAAATATGTCATTTTAAGCCCAGTTTCAACAGCACTAGCTTGCCGCACTCTGCGACAGCAGCATGTGGTTGTGGCATCGGAAATTCGTAGTAATCAGATGAAAAATGTAAACGCATGCTTTGTCAGATTGAGTGCAAATCCAACCCTCGGTTCTCTTCCTCCTCAGACAACCCTGTTCTGCTAAACTGATGTCACTAAACACCGAGAAAGAAGGAAGGACTCACAGAGCCCGGTTGTAGGCCTGGGTACCACCCTCTAGACACCCCCCCCCCACTGAGCGCAGTCCTAACACACATCAAAAGAAACGGGTGTACACACATATTCAAACGCTCACACACACACTTTGATGAAGTTCGCTTGAAGGTGGGGAAAAAAAGGGAAGAAGTGGCGCCCGGTGGATAGCCGAAGGCTTTGGGGGGGGGGGGGGGGGGAAGGAAAAAAAAAAAAAGAGGGGGGATAGTTTCAAGAGATGAGAGGCAGCGGGAACTGTGCCTGCTGAGATGAGCACCAGAAAAATTGGGTGCTGATGCATCTGACCGGTGCAAAAAGTGCCGGTCTGCACACATCAATAATGTATCCCGCAAAATCTCTTCACCTCTTATTTGCTTTATGGAGGATTACGCAGAGGCGTTTGATTCAACGCAAAAAGTGACATTTTCTGTCTGGAGAGATCTGATACCCAACCTGATACCTTTCAACCCCCACTATCAGTGCAGTTTTTAAATACTGAAAAAGGATTCAGCACATGTTCAGTACAAATACCAACTCTGAATCCCCAAGTGCTGATTCCATCTATTACTTTGACTGAACAGTGTTAGTAAGGGGTCATTGGAGTTTCATTATTAACATATAACCCTTTTTAGATATTAGAGCCATATACAGTATGCCAAAAATTATGATTTTTGGTAAATGGACTGCATTTTGATATATCGCTCTTTCTAATCCAAGGGACACAAAGCGCTTTACAATTATGCTGTTTATGGGTGCTAGACCACTCACCAGCATATCAGTGGCATGGAGGTAGTGTTTGCTGGCCATGAAGACCTCCAGCCTTTGCGGAACCTGTTTGATGCTCTCTATTTCGTCAAGCAACTGGAGGACGTGTTTGTGCTCGATGCCCTCGATCCACAGCTTCCGCAGTTCGTCTCTCTTGCAGTGCAGCAGCATCTTGCAAGACAGCAGGTTCTCCTTCACCTGGGGAGGGGGGGGGTATGTAAAGGTGAGATTCAGTCCCCTATAAACACTGCCCACATGCCAATTCTACTTTCGTGGAAGCCATTAATTCCACTACCGGTAGTACTTCATATAATAAAAAAGGAGCCCAACACTGAACCTGGGGTGGTGAAAACAAGAGTGTTGGTTCCCGAATGATTGAAAAACTTTCCCTCTGAAGAAGTTCTTGTGTGATACAAATGGGCGAGTGACGTCTTAGCAATGCTGCTTTTGATTCTGGCTTAGCTGAAGCAGGACGTCAGAATTAATGTGACTGAGAGGAATAAAGGAGCTCTATAAGCAGTGGAAATGTATACTTCATATACTATTGTAATTAACTGTATATTAATAAGTAAATTAATAACTCCCTGGTCCTCCGATTATCCTTGTTTCCTCTCTGTATAAATCTGAATGAATGAACTTAATCACTTCAGACCAAATGCACACGTTTAAGGTATGTAGACCGAAACGGATCGGTAAACCAACTAAATAAAAGGCTTTTTAATAACCACAAAAGCTTGTGCATTGTTAATTGTTTTGAAAATGGCTCATTTATATATTGTTTTACATTTTTACAGCTCCAATACACAAAAATGTCAGATGTACATCTAAAATTTGGCAGAATTAGTATTGTGTAGTAGAGTTTTTTGTTTTTAATCTTTGATTAATTCATTAATCTTTTAAATTAATCTGAAACGAATTAACAGCCTGTTTAATCGGTTTGTGCGAGAAAAGGTTTGTAGTTGAAATCCATGTGCAAAAGCTGTATTTATGGGCCAGAATTCCATTACAAAGTATTGAAAGCATTTATCATCCAGTCATGCAAATATACGGTAGACGTGTGTGTATCCGTCATCGTCCGCCCTCACCTGTTTGATTTTGTTGCGAGAGCTGGTGATGCGCTCGGTGATGCTCTGGTAGGTCCTGATGGCCGTGGTGAGCTCAGCATAATGCTGCACAATCTGCTCGTCCAGGTCCCGGTCACACTTTTCAAACGCTTCCTCCAGGCGACCCTTCTCCGTCTCCCGATCCTGCACATCATCACTGCTGGACAGGGTCCTGGATAGAAACATGTGGTGGTGACGAGAGGGATGATGGAGAGAAATAGACCAAATATAGAAGACAATGGGACATTTTATTGTGAAAATGAAAAAAGGGAACTCAATTCACCAGAAAACTGGAAACCGAGAGAAAAATAAATGCATATGTATAATGTACCAAAGGCAGCTAGACTGATGTCTGGCTATTTGATAACACATCTCATCAGCCATCATTGTGTCTGAATTAAATCACTTCTGTAAAGACGAGCGACTTAAAATTCCTCCACAGCAATGTGAAAGACTGATATCATATTAAAGGAAGTGTTGTGTGGTGTGAAGTGCAATCAGTTATTAAGTTGAAGGGGACAATTATTTTGTCAAATTAGGGATACCAGTGCATGCCTGTTCAAAATTTAAGACTAAGATATTTTAAAAGAGGACCTACTATAATATAGTCTTATAACGTCGGATGTTCATTTTAGACGTGGCCAAAGTGTCATAATGAGGTACACTAATGACAAAGTAAATCGATGTGAGCAAAACACTCAGATATCCCACCGCTCGGTTTTCAAAGGTTTTTTCTACTCTCTGCACGAACTGACGTCACCTCGTCACAGACCTCTTTATATGGTGATCTGCTCCATCCGATCTGCTGTACGTTTCTCCAAACAAAACCAATAAAACTGTGTGGTTTTATTGTAGATGTAATTATTTTCCAACCTTTACAGAAAACAAAAAATCCCCGCTGTGGCAGTTTAGCCTGCAAGGTGGCGTTTTCAGGGCCCTCTGACACAGAGACAAACGATGGAGTATAAACATATCAGCTTTATTGTAGCGGGTGGGCGAGGTTGAACAAGCCCAGATCAGATGGAAAGCATGTCATGACAAGGACTCCTCTCCTATGTGTGTGTGGGGATGGAGGTTTTACCTGTTGCTGGTTAGACCAATCAACGAGCAACAGGTATACAGCCACCGTAATCCTGGGCCCAATAACCTAGACCCAGGACAGGTGTGGCTGCTCGAACCACACCATCCCCACACCACACCCGAGCTCCAGAGTCCCGGAGCTGTGTCCATGTCTCCCACAAGCCCGGAGAACGGCAACGGGAGTTGGAACAAACTAGAACAGACCCGCACAGGTATTTTAAAAGAAAGAGGAATTAATACGAACTGTCGGTGACCAAACTGCAGACGAGGGAAATGTAAGTATTTGCTTTGTGTGTCCATGTTAGGTTATGTTAGGTAATTTTACGACGTTTCCCTAATTGAATGAAACAAAGAAGCCCCACCGTATTCCGCGGTGATCCAAGCTCTGTCTGGACACCGCAGTGAAAGTCGCAACTAACTTTTAAATGAGGCCTTGTAGAACTAACGAGTCAAGATTCAGCAACTGGATTTCTGGCCTCTAATTTGTGAAGAAACAAATTTTGGTGGACCGATACGGTGGAATCGGTGGAAGTTTACTGACAGTAGGCCCCTCGGCACACTGCCAGAAGTTGGATAATCAAAATAAAGTGGGCTTTGCGAGAGGGGGCCTCGAAGAGAAGGGAGCTAAAATGGCTCTATTTTGGATGGCGACACATCCTGCACACTGTATAAAAGACCTCTCTTTGCTAATGGCATTCTGAAATACAAAAAGCAAAAAATAATAATAAATATGTATAAATAATGCATATGAGTGTTATAAATGAATAGATAGGGTGGTGGACCAAGTGTTCAGGGTAGAGAGATTTGTATTTTCCAGGCTGAATCATTTCAATGCAAATTATTCCTAATCCTACTTACACATTCCACTAAATTCAACACAACAACACTGTCTGGCTAGCCTATTATGCTCTCTACTTATCATACTAAAAGGAATAGATGCGTCCCCCCAGAACACTTACATCCCCACATTGAGGAACAATTCTCATTTGTCACTGAACAATGAAACAAGCAT